>NW_015116865.1:4203-8552 GCF_001443285.1 Poecilia latipinna | reverse complement strand
AGCCAAATTAACTGGCTGTTTATACTTGGCCAAACTATGATTAATAATCATAGTTAAAAAATAGAATACAACTAATATTTCCATGTATTATTTTGGTATAACAGAAATAATACTTTTTCTCTTCTGTTGAAACAAACAAAAAAACAAAGATGCATTTTGGTGCAAAATTTTGGTATAACTCTTGATACTGTGGCATTGATTTACCCTGAGGATCCCAACTGTGCCCATCAAGAAGCTACTTTGATCTTTTATGATCAACATCTCACAAGAAGTGATTTTCAAGCAGCTGATTTCTTCATCCTTTCAACATCTTATGCCCATCCCTTTTAGCGATGGGCATAATAGGTTTAGCTACTCTGAGAGTTTTTTCTTGGGAAATGGTGCCTGGCTGCTGAAAATGGAGTGAGTGGCAGATCCAGACGAGTAAAACTAAAAGCAATGCAAGCAAAACAACTCACTGGCGTATTTTAAAAAGCCTTGGGGGTCTAAAGGGAACTGTAGAATTGTAGGATAAATGTCTGAGGTAGATGCTGCTATGAGTACCATGTTTCACTTTAAAATCCAGCTATTGTCTATATGAATAGATTTGTGCAGCTTGAATCACAGTAAAACTAAACCACAGCTTTTGTGTTTAATATTTATTTGGACCCATTTCTGGACTTTTTTTTTTTTTTACTTTGCTTTTGTTGAACCTGCTCTAGGATTAGAATCCTAGGATTAGGCAGGCAGTAGATTAAAAATGAATAAAATGGTCTCGCTTTGCTGTGTATAGCTTCCTCTGCAACAGAGAAAAACAGGAAAAACCCAAAACGCAGACAAAAAGGAAATTAATGACACTAAAATGTATTAATAAATAAAACATGTAAAATAAAAGAATCAGAGAATCAACCTTTTATGTGCATTTTTTTGTGTCAACCTTTTCGCCCAGATGAATACCTTAACTTGAAATGAGTTTTACAGATTTACCCGTCAACAGAAAACTTGGAGGTTGATCTAAAAAACGTTATAGCAATTTTAAAATGTGGAACCAACATTTAAGCTTTTGTTTCTTAAACAGAAATGGCATCTTCACTCTTTCTCATGTTTCTTTGAGCAATTCCAATTTAGTTTCTTCAAGAGTGACTCATTAATTTCAAGATGTCTTAACTTCAAGGAACACATTGTCCTTTGAGATTTAAGAAAGCCTTAATTTGCTGCCTTTCCAGACAGCTTTTCAAGCTAAGCTAAAAATGAGTCTCAGTTTGTGAAAAGCCTTTTGAGAAATCAAGGTTTTTACACAGCAAGAACAGGACAAAATTTTTAAAACCACTGAAAACACAGAAATAAATATTCATGAGTCCAGGTTAATGCCAGGTATTATCTTGACTGGTTTCAATAAATTTTGTTTTAAAATATATTTTTGAACTATAAAGTATGGAGAACTTGCACTAGCTGTTCATTTCATTGTTTGTGTTTTACTAACTGCAGGACATTTCTGTTTTGCACCCCAGAGAACATAAAATCCCCAACAAGCAGGTTTCCACAGGGCTCAGTGAATCTCTTTACATGCTTTACGAGTACATTTCTCCAAGTTTTTAGCATCAGTATTTTAGCATTAATGTCCAGGCCCTAAGCTGCTCTGCCCCAGGCAGTTCATGACCTCTTAGAACTGCATGTACTAAATAAATACTCCTGATTTCTACATTACATTTCTCATCCTGAATTTCAAGCTGCTCTACAAAAATTCAAAGGCAAGAAGCAGGAAAGTCGGAAAAGGCTGATTATGAAACAGTGGCAATGAAAAGCACACAAATAGTTAAATACAAGTGTTAGATTACTCAGTAGCAGTCATTACCTGTTATTTATAAAGCACTTTTATTAGGGTAGCTGCTTGATTAAGTTAAAGTATTTTTTTTACACAATAGTCCCATTCACTGTTATAAAATAAAGAGTTGCTAAAATTGGTAAATGCAAACAAATATAGCTTACTGGAGAGTCTGGCCAACATTTCCATAAATACATATTGCAAAAGTATTTGGGCTCCTTAAACTCTCATGCTTTGTCATGTTAAAACCATAATTTTGATGCATGTTGTGTTGATTTATGTGATAAATAGACAAACTTTTGCATAGTGGAAATAAATGGATGTATAGTTTTCAGTTTTACTTTTATAAATTGTAAAACCATACTTCTTTCTTTAGTATTAAGCCCACTGAAGCATTCTGATGCTAGCCAAATTAATTGGTTACACAACAAAATTTACAAAAAATAAATAAATTAGAAAGCCTTTCAGTTGGAGAAGAAAAAAAATCACAAGTTAGAGTCCATAACTTTGCATCAAGTCCGCAGTCCTTACCGACTCATACAGGGTTAGCTCTTCACAAAAAGGTATTTGTGTCAAGTGTAGCTCACAGCAGAGATTCAACAGGAACATGAGATCATCCAAAAAAATACAACCTGTATGGAGGTCAAACATATTAGAAATTCATTTTGTTGTACAGCACTACAACTTAAATGACCAAAACAAATGTTTGGTTTACATTTAGCTTCAATTTTGTTCTCAAAGGAAAACTCACAACAGTAAATATGCTGATGCAAAGATGTGTTTCCATCTTAATACATAAAACACACAAAATCATTAAACAGTACAAACCTTGGCTTTCATAGTGTAAATTGTCCAAATCTTGTGTTATGGTGGGGATCTGATGTGGTTGCTAGCATTAAGCTAACAGATTTAGCTTTATAACTGGCAGCAACTTTCAGATTTCTATTTGCATAAATCCATGTATTATTTTATATATCTTATATCTTTATGTCTTTTTAGAATTCAACCAATTTTCACTACAATTCTTCAGCTTCTTGTGTAAGTTTATTACCAGAGATTTTAGTGTAACAAATATATTTAATTATGTTTTGTGTAGCTTTACTGCATTAAGGATCTGCTTACACATCTAAAATAAGTCTGGGATCCTGGGGCAAAACTCTGTTCAAGAAAATTAATAATTAAAGCAATTTAGATGTTATATGACAAACAATTGATTTCTAAACATGCTTGCAAAACATTTTCCAATGTCAGGACGTGAGCAATGGAAATGCAGTTCGAAAACTGCTATCTGAAAGCAGCTCAAACTATACTGTAATTAAATTAATGCATTACTCGAACACAAAAACATCTGGCTTTCCATAAATGAGTCAATTTGTGTTCCTACAGTAGATTTCTTTAAGTGGTTTGCCTTTCTCAAGGAGAAATGTTCTGGTTTTTAATGTCTGCTGTAGTTGTCACCTCTAGTCCACCCAGACAGTATGTAGCATTTTGGAAAGCTGTGAAGCAGCAGCACCCTTTCAGCTTCAATTTGTATATTGATGTCCCCTGGCTCATAAGTTTTATTTTTTAGTGTCATTTAATTTCCATAGAGTCTTTGGAAAACAAAAAAACAGTGGTCAGTTTAAGAAAAATACTTTCACTAACTTTGAGTGTTCTTTCAAGCAAGGTTGGTACAAAACAAGTAACTGAAATAGTAAGGATGGATATATTCATTATAGAAGCAAAGTTTCAGATGTTGATTGTCAGTGTTGTTTGGTATCATCAGATAAAAAAAAATAAAAAAACAAAAAAAACAGTGATGCAATGTCAAATATTGCAGGGAAAAATGTAGTGGAATCATTTTGTATGTCTTTATATTGACTTTTCCTCATTAACATGAGCTTCTGTGGATGTTAAACTTACTGTGGACTTGATCTGTTGATTTCACAAGAGACAGTTTCAAGTGCAGGACAGCAATATTATGTCTTCTTATGTTGACCTTCTTGAAACAAAGCAAGGAACAACACAGATTTATACATAAAGCAGGATACTCAGGTTATTTCTGAATACCCTGTAAAGCTTGTAAATGTCCTGGTTAAGCAGTAATTTTCCTCCATTGAGGCATACCTTGTCATCTTTGAAAATGGCCTTAAACAGCAGTTGTAAACACTTTTCCATAGGTTTTTAAATGCTTTTCCATGGATTCTGGTTGCTTTGCTCATTAGTTTTCAGTTCTTGTTCTTAAAAAACTTTGAACTGAGACAACAAAGCTTCCTTTCTCCTTCCAGTTTGTGGAATTTTCTGGTATGTTGAAGCAAACCAAGCTTCTATACCGTTCATAAATTAATTGTGAATGTTTTGCCTTTTATAATTTAGAATGACTGTAAAGGACAGGTACATCTGGGAAGCTAAGTCAGTAGAAGAATGTAATTATTTGGGAGGTAGTGTGGTTAAATGGTCAAAACAGGTGAACAAAACGTAGCATCAGCTGCCAGTTCCAGGTTCTTCAGGTGAATTTTATTGTTTAGTATGTTTTTAAGGCTCTGACATCTTACTGGTTTTATGC
>NW_015116865.1:0-1022 GCF_001443285.1 Poecilia latipinna | reverse complement strand
TCTTCAGGTGAATTTTATTGTTTAGTATGTTTTTAAGGCTCTGACATCTTACTGGTTTTATGCTAAATTGGCAACACAACTGCACTTCATTAGACTGTACCATAATAGAACAGGTCAAACCAAACAACAAAATCTAAACAGCAAAATAATTAATCTAATTTGCAAACCCATATATATAACTAAATTATCTGCAGAAAAAGAAAACAAAAACACATTTAACACAGGGCAACTCAAAAGATTATTTTAAAGAAAGGAAAAACAACAACAACAAAAAAAACACAATACAAAATAGAAAACACTCCATTTGTCAGAACCCAGTGATGCAATCAGTGACATCACCACCATTTAAGCAGGAAATGCCGGGCCGGCCCGGCCCCTCCCATATACCCGCTCAGGCTTTAGCATCTCAAAGAGATAAACAATGGTGAGTAAAACAAGAAAAAAACAATTTACCAGAAATTCACCTTGAAAGGAAACATTCATATTCCTCCAGTGGTTCAGAAGTGTTGGCTTTAGATAAAATGTAATATGCAACATATTGCTACCACAGAGATACTGAGTGAAGCAAAGTTCCAACAGCAATGTTTAAAGGAAAAAGTGGTAAACAAAACTGAACCACTTTGTCACATTATTACATTCAAAATATATAGAAATATAAAGTGCAACTCCTTTGAAAATATCTCTAACTCTGATTTACCAATTTCCACTGTCTTTAGTGTTCTTGTGTTGTTTACTGTCTGCTCTTGTTAAATATGAATGTTGAGATTTTACCTTAGTTAAGCTTCATAGCCATCGAGATCTGGGTCTGGACTTCTCTGATATGTTAAACAACATGTGAACCATAAGTATATGAAGTCTCTTCATAAAATAAAGCCATTTGAAATGTTTTTGTGATGCAACTTTTTTAAAATTGACTGAGGCTTAAAATAATCATTTTGGCAAATATTAATTGAAGTGATTTAATATGTTCTTGTCCTTTTGGTTTATTTAGTCATTGGTTTTAGCTCTTAGGGAATGAATTT
>NW_015116864.1:6425-27539 GCF_001443285.1 Poecilia latipinna | reverse complement strand
CATCAGGTGTGGACACTCAGAGGCCGTATGGTTGGATAAATTTCAGGATTTGGTTGATGTTGTGACCAAGTTTTGGTCACTTGTTTTACACAACTATTCAGCTGAAAGAGCTGATAAAAAAGCTGATCTGCTGGTTTTTATTGAATATTTCCTGGTTGTTCAAAAAGCATCAAAGACTTTCCACCATAAGGTGCCTGAGATGAAGTATGAATGAAAAATGTTAAGGTTGGATTTTTCGTAGATTTTACAGTCAAGGATTAATTTTCGTCCTTTATGTAGGCCTTTACAAAGGGTATAAATGAGCTTGGAGAGTCTGTAAATTTTGACTGACCTCTAGAGGACCGTGAACTAAACCTCCACTGACCTCTGCATCAATAGTACTGGAAGAAGAAGTGTCAACTTACCTGATTACCCTAACCAGCTCGTGAAAAGCCTGGTCTACGTTCATACGGATTTTAGCTGAAGCCTCCATATATGTGACTTTTAGCTGTCTGGCCAGCTGCTGGCCCTCTTCCTGGGTTACCTGGGGTGAGAGATAGCACAGAAGATTGAATCGTCAAAAAAACAGCCCAGAAATCCTCAAAATAAATATTACAGACTCCTCAGACAACCAAATAGTTCAACAAAACATCTACAAATGTGAATAAAAAGCTGATTTTAGTTAGTGTTGCCAATTGTTAACTTGACTAACTTGTATGTGAGCATTCTTTAGAGCCACCTTTATATTGTAATGTCCGAAAAACAGATATTTATGTGAGTTTTTTATTACAAATGTGTATTATATAAATAGAAAAATGGGACGCAGGTTATAAGATGGCAGTAGGTGGGTATGAATTCAAACTGCAAATGAAGCAACTACAGTATTATCCACATTTATGCGTCAAATCATATACCTAGGTTTTATTTAGTTTTACAAAAAAATTAACACAAAATAAATGCAATAAAGAATAAGCTTTAGGTTTATGCAGGGTGGTATTTCTTAGTGTTCATAAATTTACTGAATAGGGATTAGCAATCAGCGCAGATCGAGGGAAAATTGCCTTAATTTTCTCTCCTGCCTGCTGATTGGTGCAGTTCCAGTATTTAGAAATGGATAAAAGTCTGGCAGCCACGCTCTTTTTAACCAATAGGGGGTGGTGTGGATTCACCAGAAGAGATGATGATTGGCAGAATACCAAAAGGGAGAAGATTCATCATTTCATCACACCCCCTTCTTCATCAGTCCTCCCTTCCTGACACTAGAGTGTCAACAGAATCTCTCAACATCCTGTTGCATCTCTAAACCAAGCTTGCAGCTGCAACACTCATGCTCGAAAGCCTGCAAATCCGAATCCCTCAAGCCGCATCTCCTCGGATGATAAAAAGCACGTGTGTGTTTCGTCCGTAGGCGGGTTCAGATCTCTCCAACCTGTTGGACTTACTTGTCTCTGCAGCTCCAGATCTGCCTTGTTGCCTACGAGGATCATGGGGAATTCATCTCTGTCTTTGACTCGCAGAATCTGTCTTTGGAATTTGTAGATTTCTTCAAAGCTGCAAATCAGATGGCGAGGACCGTTACATGTGTGTAAAAAGGCATACATTCATCTCCTAACAATGCAACAATTAAAAAAAAAGAAAAAAAGAAAAGAAGCATCCCCACCCACACACATGTAGACACACGAACAAAACCGTCGAACATGAGTGTGGGGTTATCTCTGCAGGGATAAACATGCCAGTTGAGACGGGGGGGGGGAGTCTGCCTGACTATTACAGCAGCGCAAAATATTTTTATCCGAGGCTCTGCCTCCCTCTGCCTGACCCGACTGTTGCCCCACTATAATACAGATGGCATGTGATGGCAGGCTTTCAACTTTACAGCAAATAAAAATGTCAGTCTGGGAGGGGAAAAAAAAAGAAAAAAAAGAAAAAGAAGAGCAAAGAGGCAGAATGTAACCACAAAGCCGAGACGGCATTCCAGTCGTGTTGAGCACATAGTAAATCTGGTAAGACTTGACTAATATAAATGGAGGAAGGAAAGACTGTTTACAACATAAACATTGGGAGGGGGCTTAGGGTGGGAACAAGGGAATGCAGCTTACTGTGCTGCTGTGCAGCAGACATGACACAAGGGATGGGCAGCGAGAAAATAAAAGAAAGAAATGAAAAAGAAAAAATTTAAATCCAAATCCTGAACAAGTAGAAACTCTTCTTTTTTTTTTTCTTCTTTTTTTTTTTTTTACCTGATCTAGTCTAGACAGTAATTAAAGCCCCTCTAAACAGAGCATGTCGTGCATGAAGGATTCACCTGAAAACAGTTTGGCCGTGTGCGTTTTGCAGCCTGTTTCCTCCTTTCGCCTCATTAATGCTGCCCGAGCTCGTGCGGTGGCAGCGTAAACACACGCATCGGTGTCACAGCTGTCACATTTGCAACAAAGCAGCAGGTGGAATAAGTTATGCTTTCGTTTCAAACCCACCTGCTCCTTGCCAAACCAGGCAGGGGGTGAGAATGACGGTTTCAATATGATGCGCTTTGTATCTTCGGCGACCTGATTTCAAAGCAGCTTAAAATGAAGGCGCCTGAAACAAAGTTTAGCAACAACCGCGTGAGGCTTTTAAGGGGACCGTTTGTGCCTGACAGTGTTGTCAGTATACACACACACGCATGTTTTGAGTGCATACAGCGCCGGCCAAATTTATTAGGACCCCTGGTACGATAAACGTGCAAGAAGCCTAAATGTATGTTTATGTTTTATTGAAGTGGAGTCAGGTCCAACAGAACCATCAAGAGAACTACAAGATTTAATTTGATTATAATTATTTACAGGAAAAGAAAATCCCCATCATTAACAAATATAATAAGGACCTAATAAGGATTCTGACTTCCTTTTTTTCTGTGTTATATTTAGTAAAAATAAAATCTGACTTGATTTGATTTGGTAAAAATACAATAAAACAATTCTGATGTGACTCTCCCTTCAAGTAAATGTATTCAAGTTAAATTTTTAGCAGTAAAATAATTAATCCTAAGTTTTTTTTCTCCACAACTTTATGAGGGTGCAAAAAAAGAAAACAAAGAGCAAACTGACTCCCGAGTCTTTCCCTGTACCTGAATTTGTTTCCATGCATCTGCGCACACATGCTATTGTTTAAGCAGTAGGTAGGCTTTTAATAGAAGTCTAAGGTAAGTGTGTAGGTGAATTAAACGAGAGCAGGGCGAGGACAGGAAGTGTCGAGAACAAAAGCGAATGACAACAAGAACAACAGCGAGGTCCGGAAGCCGGAGCAGCAAAAGTTGGTGTCGATGCCAAATTCATGGTTCTTGTAGTGGAAAGAGTGTGCAGATGTGAAAAGCACACAGCGCTTTACAAAAAAAAAAAAAAAAAGTGTGCGTGTGCTTGCTCAAAGTGAAAACTGTCACCTACCTTCCTCTGTCAGTGACTGAGAAGACGAGCAGGAAGCCCTCCCCTGTCCTCATGTATTGTTCTCGCATGGCTCCGAACTCTTCCTGTCCAGCCGTGTCGAGGACTGCACAGCGGCAACACGTGCACACACATTAGCAGAATACACCGCTCAGAACCAGCGCCTCATCAGACGAGGCAAAAACAAAACAGAAACGAGCAAGCGGTCGAAAATGTGCGTCTTTGCATTTACTCTGGCCGTGTTTGTTCTGCACTTACTGTCCAGCCTGGCCGGCCTTTCATCAATCACGCACTGCTTGGTGTAAGAGTCTTCGATCGTAGGATCATAGTCGGTGACAAAGTATGACTGCATGAGAGAGAGACAGAGAGAGAAAGAGAGAGAGAGGAGAGGACAAAACAGACGACATGATTATTTAAATCCAGTTGACATCGCAGATGATTCTCAATAAATTACAACGTCAGAATGTTTAGTTTTTTCAGCAAGTCGATATTATTGATTTTTTTTTTTTATTCCGGTTCATTTTTATGGCTTTGGTTTACAGCTAATAAAAAAACAACAAAAAAAAACCTAATTTTCTCAAAAATTGTGCATAGGTCCAATAAAAACAAATATTTAATACAGAACTGTCAGCCAACTATAAAGTATCCCCATGTATTGTATAAGATATTTACTCACTACATTGTCCAGAGGCTCTTTTTGCATAAATGACTGAATCAGTGACTCCAACCACAGCCCAGACTTGTGACTCTCCCCCAAATCCTTAAATATTTACAACCCTCCTAAGCCTCCAGTTATCCATGTTGATTGCGCACCATTATCTCTACCTCACTTTTTTCTTCCATTCAACTTTCCGATAACATGCTCCCACACAGCGCACTGAACAGCCAGCTTCTGAAGCATTGATAAGAAGCACGATATCAATCACTTCTTACGGTCAAGTCAGTGATCTGAATGATGGTCATAAAGATATGGAGGAACTGAATCATGGGTTGTCATTAACTGCAAGCCTTTATTACCTGATTTAATCTGTGCGTAAGGAACCTACATAGCATCAGAGGTTTGCTTTTTGAGAACTGGATCTCTTTACTAAATACATTTTCTGACGCTATTCTGATGTAATTTCACCACGTTTCAACTGTCCTACCCTCTGGTTTTGTACTTTTGGAACCTAAACGTCTGATTTCTGAGGAGTGCACTGGGTTTGTTCCCACCAACATACAGTTATAGTTATCAGATGAGCAGATCTTTGTTCTGAGCTTCTATTCTTCTGCTCCAAGCAGACATAATTCTGTTATTTCAACTAATGCAGCTTAGAATGACTGTTCACATGGATGTCTGCATGGCTGGCTTCAGAACGGGCAGACGTGGGAATAAACAGCCACACTATGCTTGTGTTTTGGGTTAAAACAGCACAGACAGCCTCGCTGACCTCTACCTCGCCTGGATCTCTCCAGGCAGAAGGTAAACATACCGTCTGTAGCCACCTGCAAAAAAAAAACAAAACAAAAAACAGTGAACTAAATATTCTGCTACACAACAACCACACGCTCTGCTTCCCTCCCGCCCCCCACTACCACATGCTGGTTTTAAGCAAATAACACATTTACAAAACGGTTTGCCGAGCTTCAAAAGCCACACAGCCTGCCTGATTCTTCCAATTTGGGGCCAGTATCTGGTCTTGTAGTAACCTCAGCTGAAAGGGTGGGGCCGGACAGCAGGGACGAGGACATGAAGAAGAAGAAGGAGGAGTCACGCATTTTTCCCATTTTTCCCATGTTTTGTTGTTCTCGCTCCCCTCGGGGACTTGTTAAGTGGTGACAGCTGAAGGGAGTGCTCAGGGAATGTCAAACCAACACCCGAAGACCCGGGGAGCAATCAGGGCGTAAAACGTAAAAAGAAATCCAGACACAATTCACACTCGGGTCCAAAGAGGAGTCAAATTAAACTTCCCCCAGTCACACTCCAGTTGTCTGTGTAGAGAAACTGTGTGATGTTTTACAACAGAGGCAGCAGGATGCTTATTTGGTGTTATTCAGAAGCCGAGGAGACAAGAAACGGCCTGCCCCTGTGTTTGCAGGGCAACAAATCTTTGATGATCCTGAAAATGGGTGAGACAGATTGAAACAGGGGGGGGGGAAAAAGGCAACATGCCTAAATTTAGCAGTAAATCAACTTTATATTTTCGTAGAAAATATAGTGTCAAAGTTTGCCTCCCTGAATATCTCCGCTTTTAGAATTTTTTTCCAGACAAATGTTTCAGATCAAACTCATTTTAACTTGAGACAAAGATAAGACGAGCTAATATAAAATACAGATGTTAAATGCGTATTTAAAGGACTATCCGCTCCAACGTGGCCCGATGTTAAAACGTCTTTGCTCCACCAAATCTAATAAGCGATTTTGCAGTAACTAGCAGCGACTCGTCTCCATCACTGTGGTAGAATTGTGGCCCACTCCTCTCTGCTGGAGAGGAACTGCTGGAGAGTTTTCAACCCTGAACGACCTGCTTAAGGTCGTGCCACTTAAATCAATCAAATTTAAGTCTCCATCCACTTTGAATAGGGCATTACTAGGTCAACTTCATTAGACGGTTCAGCTGCTTTCTCCCCATTTGTTGATAATTTCCTCCAGCTGTGCTTCAGTCCAAAGACTTGAGAATGAATTTGTTTCTGATGCGTTCTTGAATGTCTTTGCGTCAGAGCTTGATGCATCTACCTTTTGAGATCGTCTGGTCTACTTCATGGTGTCAGAGATTCCATTTAGGTGAATTTGGGGATAAGTTACAATAATATTAGACATCAAATGCAATTGAGCTTGAAAGAGCTGGTGCAGAACAACATCAGCCCTAAAGCTGTTGGCACGTTTACACTCTGGTAATTACAAGTCCTTCTAAAATAATTCTCCCTGCCCGAGACGTCTTGTACCTTCACAATGATTCCATTTTAAGCCCCCATTACAGCAAACGCTGTGGCTGTCTCACTGTGTGACCTACTTTCTGCGGGGATTTCGCTGTCAGACAGACGTCCCTACATGTCTGCCCACTTGAATTTGCTGATGCAATTGACGAGCAGATGTTCTGATGCAGATCTCGCAGCGAAGGACGGGCAAGGCATAATACTACCACCACTGTGCTCCACATATCACAGATATCCAATACCAAATGCATTTTTGAGATTCTTCTAACCTCGCGCTGTTCATTTATAGAAATAGGTTGATTTTAAATACTTTGTTGACTAAATATTTTTAGTCATCAGTGTCTTAGTTTGTGGTCCTCAGCAAGCAGCAAATTAAGAAAGGGGCGGGAGGTTCTTTCTTGAAGCCTAGCGGTACATAATGGTTCACCGAGCCAACATTAAACACGAAAGACTTTAAATATTTATAGTATTTATAACACTGTTGTTTGCTGCATGAAGAAGAGTTTGCGTTGACCTCGATGTTGACTGCAAACTTGAAATCAACTCGGAGAAACAAAAGCTATTTTTGCAACATTTGAAATCACAACTCTTTAGCTTATGTAAATTAACTAAATTGAGGAAGTTTCACAGTAATTACAGGTGTATTAATATCTTAGTTAAATTCTAATTTAATTACTGGGTTGTTTTTATTCATTTGTAGTCGCTAGCAAAAACTGCATATTGATTGCTTCTCCCACGCTATTTGCGACTCTGTTGTTGCACGAGGTGCAGAGATTCTCTCCGTCGCATTCTCCTGGCGTCTCTGCTGCCTGTAAGTACGCTCGCCTGCGTCGCATCCATTCATTGCTGTTCAATAATTCAGCAGTGTTACTTTGCATCTTTAAATGCACCGTACTGCACTGCTAGCGTGCCTTCAGAGCTGACAGGTCAGAGACAAAAGGACACACATTCTCTTTAATCATTATCCATACAACTCTGCTACCTGTAATATTAGTGTCTAACTTCTTATGGCGATGTCTTCTCTTAACCTCTTGATCATATTTTTCTCCCTGGGCGGAGCTGAACATTTCTCTGGCCTCCTCAGTCCTCCCTTCCCCACACCTCTGCGTGTTTGGCTAGTTTAGCTGTAGCTTCCTGCTCCAACCAAAGCGATTGTCTCTTTTCTCCTAATAGATGACACTGTTTCTGCATCGCTGGCTGCATCGGAGCTAGCGATATCGAGGGCCGGAGTCCAGCCTGGATGGGGTTTCAGCTGGGCAGCGATGGGCTTGGAGAGGCAAACGTGACTCGAGAAGTCTACCAATAACCGAGTGAGAAATGCCAGTTTGAATCAAATCCAGTTAATCTGATCTATAAAGTCTCATTTGGCTACAAATCTAACCTGGTATATTTAAAAAAAAACAAGAAGTAAGTTTTAGACAGCGACATGTTCAACAGGAAGAAAAACAAATGCTGATACTGAATGAAGTGATGTGCAAATAATTCAGTTTGTGTTTCCACGTCAGTCCAAGCCAACTTAGTTGACAAAAAAATATGATGAAATAAAATAAATAAGGAGGATGCTCTAGAACAATTTTAAAGTTGTGATTATTTGCTGTTGAACCAGCCGAAATAGCTATTGCTTTGTTGGCTTTAAATAACAGCAGCTAAACCGCGTTTTTCTTCTTCTCTTTTAATTTTGTGGTAATACCATGATATTGTGACACCATGACACTTTTACTTGATGTTATCAATGAAAATCTGACACCAACCAACGCCTACTTAAGTTCATTCCTCCAGTGGAGCATCTAGATCTAATAAAAACACAATTGAAAACATTTTTTTTTCTTCTTTTTTTCTGTTTCACATACTTGCAACTGAACCAGATGACATTAGAGTTCTCTTAGTAATCTGTAAGAATGTATCACATGCACATACCAGTGAGGCAGACCGATTTTCTGAACACATTTTCAGGAATACACTGGACAGTGTGATGAGATTAAAAATTCACAGAACCAAATTCCCTCTTGTTGAAGAAAAAGGAACAATCCACCAACAATAAATACATAGACAAGCTTAACTGGCATTCAAACTGAGGAAGCAATCACAGTCACAATCACACATCTACTTGAACTCTGCCAACAGTGAAACAAACCTGTAACTGAATAACTAGGCTAGAACCAGGCCGGAGCAAGGAAGAACAGGTTTGTATGTGCATTCATAAACCCATAATTATTATCTTTGAGATTTCTCCTCTTGCTAGCAGCAGCAAAGTCAAGGTAAAGTTCAATCACCTTAGTACAAACTAAAACGCAAATGTATGAGCAAGAACAAAAAAAGCAACAAAGGCACACAAAAAATAAGACTGGGGGGGAAGAGGGGGAATAGTTGCAGCAAACCATGTTACAATTTAGATGTCAGTGGGAAGGTGGGTCAGGCTACACTTGGGTCCCGGTCTGCTTTGCAGGAAGGAAACTCCACCTCTGGAGCAGACTGCTGGCCCGGCCGAGCCCTCGGGTAGCACATGATGTCACAGATGACATGTTCTCCGACCCCACCCACCAACAGAAATCCGAACATGGCACTTGGATATCACATACTCTCAATTTTGTTTTAAATTCATAGCAGATGGATCACCTAGTTGTTAGGCTTTTTTGTAATCAGGGCACCAGATCCTTATCTATTTTAAATTTATTTCTGATTACTCTTCTTCTACCGTTCATAAAATGCCAGTAGAAGAGCATACATATATTTCTACAAGTCTATTTTCTTTCTTAAAAAAAAAAAAAAAAAAGGTTGTTGGTTATGGTTACTCTTTTGTGCTGGAATTATTAAATGTCAATTGAATTAATGGGGATTACAAAGTTGTATTATAGTTTATGGTAGTTTTCTTTCATCTCTATAAAAAAGTTTAAAAACTAAGTGCAAGATGTCATCAGCACATTTACTTAACAATGGTTCAAATACAAGATTTTCTAAACAATAACGCATTTAAAGATTAGCAAGATTTAGTGAATGTATTAGCAGCTTAACGAACAAAAATGGGCATCGAGCCAATGTGTCTGTGTATGGGCTCGTTAAGCTCAAATCAAATATCAGGATTGGGAAATCAGGTTTCACAAAAGCAGTTATTGTAACTAAATAAAACTTCTGCTTGCCAGCCATGAGGAAAGCAAGAATGACTGACATATGTAGGCGTGTAATCCACATCACGCTTGCACTCGTGTGCACCCACTTCCTCCCCGCACAAACAGCTTCACTAGCGCTAAATATAGGTCGTTTTCCATCCCTGTCAGTTATCCCACTTAGTTAAAACCGCCGCTTTTGACTGCAACCCAATAACGTCCTTACCTTCAAAGAAGTCTAAATCTCAGATTTATCACAGACACGACTGAAACACGCCCCTGCGGCAGACAGTGGAGTCTGCCTACGGTGCTTTCATAATTAGCAGGAACGCTCAGCGAAAATAAGCGGCCCCGGACACAGTTGCGAGTTACACATGTTCAAATGCTGGATGAAAACTCAGAAAACTTCACTTATAAATAATAATATTTAAAGGTTAAATAAAAAAAATGCATTAAAATACATCAGTTAAAGGGCAAACTGCATCTACTAGTATCTGCAGATTAAAATAAATCTAAACACTTCCTGACTTCTTTACTGCCTTCTTTCGGCTTACCAATTTACATATTTTACTATTTTTTTACTAGTGAACATAGCAGCTTGTGGACTTTAACAGTTTTCCACAGTGCTCTTAAATGCACCTCTAAGATGTAGCCAACAACTTTCTATCCTATACTCATACTGTCCCGAATCTTCAAAATATTGTTTTAATGACCTCAAAATATTATTCTCACATCTTGTCTGAATGTATGTGGATAACCCAACTAATTTCTAGAATATAAATAATCATATTTTGCTAATTAAGAAATTCTTCAAAACAAGCCATTATTGGTTAATTAAAAAACAATCCAAACAAAAACAAACAGAAAAAAAGAAGATTTTCTTTTTTCCAAGCATCACTAAAATATAAATCATGGAAGTATGCACATGGTCCAAAAGTCCATTTTGATTGGCCAATCAGCACCTCATTGTGATTCCTTCAAACAGTCATTAGACACCACAGGGGGAAGAAAAAAAAACAAAAAAAAAACTAGCAATAAGTTTTGAGATTTGTTGAGATTGAGTTGCGGTAAATGGGGCAGTAAATATTTTTGTTGCTAATTTTATAAAATGTCTGTATTCGATTCTATTAAACCTTTTTTTCCTCCAGGCCTTGGACATGCTCACTATCAGTAGTAATTCAGTAGTAACTGGTTCCACATCCAATTAGGAGAGTCCAAGAAGATGCCATTTAAGGCTGACTTGTAAGAGACTGAAACATTGTTGGAGCAGAAAGGCAGACTGTCCTTTCCACAAACTGAAACATGGCAATGGCAGAAAGATGCAGCAGTAATGTAGCTGATTCTGAGGTCATTAACAAGTCTGTCTGACTGAAGTAAGGCATCTTCTGTTAGTTTTATTCTTGATGGTTCTGATGTGAGAAGCTGACCAATCAATTTAAGGAAGTTGAAACTCTTAATACCAAAATTAATGTTGCGTCTTAGAATTAGGTGAAGGGGCAACCTTTTAAAACTCTAAGCAAACTAGTAATATTTAATCCTTTAAGAAATATTCTCCTAGTTGGCATACCTTGTTCCCTAATAGGATGCCTTACGTTTTATGGCTAAAATAATTTCGGTGAGGTACTTCTTGTAATCACATCTGACAACGCTTAAAGGAAAGTTTTATCCCACTCCTCTCTTGTTGCAGTCATACACATCCAGTTTCTCCAACATAACCAGGTTATTAATATGGATCATTTCCATCTATCAGCTTTCCTACTGAACAGCCCATTCTCTATCATCCTACAGCATCTGAATGAGCATCCAACTGGGCTTTGGCTCAATCTGAGACTGGTGTCCAAAGATCAACTGGTCATCATCAACACTCTGTCTGGAAAACTTTGGTCTGGCCCTCGTGACGTCTAAAGCATCAATGTTTCATTACTGCACAGATCTCTCTTTCTGAATGCACTTTCATATTAACAGAGGTAAGAGCCTGCTGTTGGTCCTGTGGCCAGATTGTCTGGTTGTTGAATATTTGTTTTAGCATCTTGCAGTCTGCTTTCAGGGTAAACCTGTATGGAAGGCCAGATCTGTCCATAGTGGGTGAAAGAGCAAAAACAACAGTACGCAAGTTTTTAGGAACACTCAAATTTGTTTTGAACAAAATGTTGAAACTGAAAATGTTGAAAATACAACGATGAGAAAACTGTGAACGTTTTTTTTTTTTCATGTCGATGTCAATTTCATTTATATAGCACATTATAAAAATAAACCTTCACCAAGCTGCTTTAGAGCAAGTATACAAGATGGAAGTGTAAATACAAAGTACAAAACTATAAGAACATCAAACCATAAGCCCAACTCAACTACAGAATCACTTGATGCATTTTAAATAGACTCAAAAACCAGTGAATAAAGCTAGGTCTTTAAAAGTTTCTTAAAATGATCAATATCCTGAGCAGATCTAATGTGGAGAAGTGGATTAAATAAATGAATCAAAATAATGACTTAAAGATGAGCGTCAAGTCTCATGCACACTCTCACGATTTCTACTGATTTATGCACCAGTCCTACAAGTAAGCTTTGCTCCAATCCTTGATTTTAGTGAGTTCTTCATGCCACAGTACCCAAAAATGGTTACAATGTGGTTAGAAGTACTATTCTGTAACACAGACTTCTGTCACCAAAAGGAGCCCTTGCTGTTGGTTCTGCTGACAGAGCAATTACAAAGTGCTACATACTGAGGCATCAGCACCAAAAGGCAGAGTGGTGGGGGCAGCCACACAGGGCCGGGGCTGGTGGGGCTGCCCCCATACTGACAGGTGAAACGTGCCATATGTAAGACAAGTTCAGGGGGCCAGAGCCAATTGCGGCAATTTCAATTAAGGACCCAAAGTGCATGCCAGACAGGCTGGAGCCTTCCAAGTCGCTCTATAGGCCAGACTGAAAAGGAGTGGAAGACTGCGCTGATAGCACATCGTGGGCCAAGCAAGTCCACATTCTTGGTCAAGCTTTATCAGGGCAAAACAGCAGAAATATCTGCTGTTTTAGCAGTGCACGATACATCAACGGGTAAAGTAAGAGGTTATGAAAAGAGAAATCTGGCCAGAATCAGCCGTGTATCACTTCCTGTTTCTAAAATGTGCAAAGCTTTAACTTTTTGGGGGCTTTTTGGAGCAGCTGTCTGTAATCAAACAGCCACCATCAGGGTCTAATGCTAAACAGATGAAAATAATGACCAATCCCCTTTGCATCTTTACAGTTCTCCTAACTATTGCTTCATGAAGTTTCACACGGGTGATGCAGGAATAGGCGCGAGGAGCATTGTTTCGTTGGGTGCTGAGGAGTACTTGAAGTGAGAAATACGGGGGGAAAAATAAGGCAGAATGAAAGGTTTGAGGGGGAGTGAGACTGTAGGCTCCATGGAGAGGGAGAGCAAAAGAAAAAAGAGGGGGAGGGAAAAGCATTAACTTCCTGTGGAAACACCCACTTTTCCCATGAGCTCATAGAAACTAGAAAGGTCACATATTCAATACCTAATACACATGGAAAGAAAGGGAGAGCAAATGTGTCCGCCGCCTTGAAGAGCCACCGGGGAGCATTTAGTCGTAGCTGCGAAAGATTTAAGACTTAACACAAAATCATCAAAAAATAAAAAATCATTTTCAAATCCCTCAAACCATTGCTGTAAAGCCGAGCTGTGCATCAACGGTAATAACATCCTCACAGGACGGTTACAGCTACAATGCAGTTTGTGTATAGCACCATAATTTGGCCTGATGCCGAATTAAATGAGGCCATAACTCCTACAAGATTGCTTCCTCCTAATGTGCAACAGATCAATAGGCTTTTCCTTTAATCACGGCCATGTCCTTAGATGCCAGCAGTCTAGTGAAACTGCCCCTGCAGACAGACCCTTGGCATAAAGCTCACATCCATCCAGCACCAATTACCTTACTAGAAATTTAAATCCTGCCACTGTCAAGCAAGGGGACACTTTAATTTTTCTGTTAAAAATATTTTTAAAATGTGTTAAGCAGATTGCAAATGTGTTTTGTCTTGTATATTAATGAGGAACAAGCCTGTTACATGTTTTTTAGGACTTGGCAAGCACACAATCAAATGCAACAGACGAAAAAAAAAAAAAGGGGGATGAGTACTTATATTAAGTGTGCATCAACCTTAAATACTGAATTTCTGACAGCAGCTATCCGTACACATGGTATTCCATGCATTAGCACTACAGCAGTCACAACTGATTCCACAAACCCACTAGACTTCCCCTGGAATGCAAGTTATTCATTCAGAGTTCAAAGCACATGCAATGTGGCCGCTTTGTTATTCCTCAGCGTCTTCTTCTTCTTCTTCTCAAACAGAAGAACTGAAGGCTCAGGGTTGTCCCCTTTCAATAGGACCAGTGCATTGCAAGAGATATTTTTTTATGAACCATTTATATTTTTGAAGATAAATATATATATATTTTTTTGTACCAAATCAAGAAATTAGAAGACCTGAAAAATCAATGTCCAGACCTAAATTAGCAAGCAGCAACACAAATGGTAAGATATATGTGGACATAGCAATAAAGATTTAAATTGTTCTACAGTATTTTGTTGGGTTTATTGTGATAATAATCAAGGCAATGTTTTAGGCGACTGTGCACCTTTTTCAATACACGTCACAGAAATCATAGACGCACAAACATAAATAATGCTCTCCAAACCCCATTTTTAAACAGGCTTCTTCAGGACACCAGTTGCATAAAGAAGAGTGATCTGTCTTACTATTCTGCGCACCGTAACTGCATTTAGTGATATTTTTTAATTTAATGATGATCTTATGAAACAAACAAGAAAACAGTGAAAAAAATAAAAAATCTAACTATGCTATCAATTCTCGGGGTTTTCAACATCATTCATTGGCATTTATACATTTTTATGATTAATATAAATTCTTAGGATCAGAAATTTGTCACCACAACAATGCCCGCTTCTATCTGGACTTCTCATTTCCAGAGCACTGAGAATGTATTGTAGCATGAAGTTCAAAGATACACAAATCGGTAGAGGCAAAAAATAATATACATTTGTTAATTGATTATAGAACGCAACATTCTTTATTAAAGTACAAATATGAACAACTTCCTTCCAGTCATGCACAAGGGAGCAGCATTTCACCGTGGTAGAACCATAAGCAAAAATACTGTTGCATTATAGTAAATCGGTATGCTGCTGGACGGCCCAGTCAGCACAGACACCAGTAAAACTGGTGATGGCACCCATGTGGAGAATAAAGCATGGGCTAAATGTCCCAGCAACCAGGCCAGCTCTTGGCACCATCAACCCCTTGCTCTCTTCTAACCTCTTTGGCATTAAAACTTCAATCACGCTGCTAAATATCAATGCACGCTGGACTCTGAACACTTCTGAACCCGCTCAAAGGCTCAGAATCAAAGAAGTGCCATTTAAAGGCCTTTCTTCCAACAGATCACTGGGCTTAACGCGGCCTACTTGCGCCGTACGAGTCACACAACAAACAGTATCTTCATCTCATTTTTTTTATAAGCACATTTTGTCAAATTAGGGGTGGAGGATAAAGGAAATGCTTCTCTCACCGGGTATCAAAAAGGCCACATTGACAAAAACATAAAACCTGAAAGTTGCTGATGCCACTTCACAGATAATGCCTTCTCTAAAGGCTCAAACGCTGACTGGCTATCGATTTTATTTATTCACAGGCAAAGTATCAATGTTCTGAATAGAAATGTATGGTGCTCAAAAGAAGAAAGGGTTTTCCTATGCCAGATCAGGATTTGACTCATCGTCATGGTTCGGCAGCTTCTGACATTTTTGGCTAGTATAAATATCACTGCATAATTTACATTTTCAACTGGCTAGGTTGAATCTACTTCTACATAAGGAGAACAATGTGGGTCCAAGTACAAAACCTCAAGGGAACCCCACTGTATTTTCTAAAGCTCTGTTGACTTCTACACAGCATTTTCTATTTGGCAGATATTTATCCAACCAATTTTTTCCTTGCACTGAAAAATGAAAATGTCTCAAAAATGGCTGTTAACATCCTGTGGCCAAGAGTAACACCCCTTTTTTTTATTTCTAAATTAATGAATACAGTTTCTTCTTATCCATGTAGATCTCTGTTCTTCTTTTTTTCCAGGAATACTGCACCCAAAGTGGATGGAAATGTGAATGATCGTTGTTTGGATAATCTTAAAGTTGCTTAGCTATCCCCGTTTCTACTTGTTTAGAGATGACTGGCAGAATATGGATTTTTCTGTAGTCATATCAGTTTTCCTACTAGATTTGAAAATAAGCACAACCAGTCTCTCTGCTGTTGACACAAAAATTGTGGCTGTTAGACAACTTAATCAGGGGTGTAATTGCAGCCAGTGAGTCTTTATTCTTTTAGAAAGTTTGCACCTAGACCAAAATTCATCGTGTTCACTGAGCAATTGTTTAGACAGCCTTGGATTCTGTTATTCCTGTCATGTTAATTGTTCCATCAACAGGGCAATTTACATTCAAATTAAAGAAAAAAATTACACTCCGGTTATTGTTACTACGCAGCTAGAATGACCAGATTTGTAACAGATCATTAAGCTGAAGTCCTATTTACCAGCTGAATTATTTATGCTCCGTCGGATATTTCAGATATCTTGCTCTTGTTGTATGTATTATTTTTCTTACTTTTTGTGGAGCAGATGTAAAATCTATAGTAAGACCACAAGAGAATGAACAGAGTTACTCCCTAAACCAACAGTGGAAATTTCCTGATGTTTTGCTCTTTAATAACTCTTTGTTAAAAATCAAATCCAAACCAAGACCAAAGTCGCATGATTATTAAAAAAAAAAAAAAAAAAAAATCTACAAATGAATACAAACAAGTCATTATGCTAGAATAATCACGTCATGATCCTTCAAAACTAGATACAGTAAAGCCCCTCATAATTCTAACACTCGCAAACAAAACTGTGGTGTTAGACAGTATTGTACTTTGTTGTGTTTTTGGTCCATTTGGAGCTTTATTCAGTTCTTCTTCCTCTGCTCATCTTTGTGCAGAAGTGCCGCTGCACACGCGCCCAACAACAAAGCGGCACTGTGATGACGGCCGACTGGGAGGACACAAACTACTGCAGTGGCCGAGTGGACAGAGAAAGTACTGTGCGACTTTTAAAACCCATATAAAGTAATTCAGAGAAGTGCGGCTGGCAGCCTCTGGTTTTCAGGAAGACCGTATGACTGACCGCATAATGGGATGCTGATCGGCTCTGAACAACAAAGCAGCCAGTGAATGCAGAAGTTGTTTCTCCGTTAAATGTGTTACATTTGAAGACGAAACGATACGAATGACGCAAAAACCCAACATGTTTCTTCCCGCGGAGCTCATCGTAAAGATTGATTTCTAAAATAAAAATTAACCATACAGCAGTTAAAATGATTAATCCATGTTTTTTTCCCTTTCAGGTCTCCTCTGGTGAAACTATTTAACCTTTTTTTTTTTTTTTTTTTGCTGCAGACCAAAACCTTAATTATGGCGTGATATGTTTTTAAGGAAATGTGGCCACTCTGTGACAACATATCAGACAGGACAGCATTACTGGCGAGCGCTTTACAAGTCAGCGTCTGCACAATACAGGCAGCAGAAATTTGATTAGTTTAGCAGGCAGTTCCTTGTAAACAGACCTAATGGACACCATCTTCACTCCTTTCAGATCTGTCTGGTAACCATCGACCAACATATAATTAACACTAACATGCTGTGCCTGTCACTTTCTTGTTGTACAATTAGAGCTGGAGCTGGTTATTTGGAGATTTTGGCTGTTTTAGATTCAATTTCTAAAGGCAACATTTTGAATAAAGAAATTTTGTAATGAACGACTACGAAAAATAACGGCGATTTCTTTAAAACTGCACTATCAGTCCACTATACACCAATAAATTTACGATACTGCAGCCCTATTCAATCTACACAGTCACATTAAAGGAGAAAAAATAAAGAGCTTCTAGGCCTACGTGGGAAAACTGGGTTTCTAGTCTATGGAGAGAAACTGCTGCATCCCTAGCACTTGTATTTAAATTAAAGTTTAACTTCAGGACAAATTCTTGGCCTTGTACTCGTTAAAGTGAGTGCCGCCTTTGCATGGAGGGCTGAGCTCCGCGTACATTTCCCAACCTCCAGAGAGGCGTGTCTGTGAGAGGACAATGTTTTGGTTTGGAAGAAACATAAACACTCTTTAGGTCAGCTGCTGATCGTCGACTCGTGTGCCGCCTTACAGTTTAGGCTAAGGGACACCAGCTGGTGCTGCGGACGGGGGGTGGAGGGGGGGGTCGTGTGCAGTTGCTTTGGGAATCGCTGCTGCAACAGTCGCACAGCAGCTGGGTCACTGACTCAACCGAATATCACCGCGCCGCGTATGTAAACGCGTGCGCTGTGCTCGCCGAACGGCTTCACTCGATGTGATCAACACAGGGAGAGAGCCTCAGAAGCACGGCTGTCGGGCCCACTTTCATGCTCACATTTGGTCAGCAAAGTAAAGATCTGCCGTCACCTGTTGAAGGGGGAACCGTCTCGTTTCAATACCCCATCTTCTCCCCCCCGACGGACAGCAGGTGCCCTGCAGGCTTAAGGACGATGTCTGCGCGAGCCGAGCCAAATGCTCACCAGCTGCCCGGCAGGCCTCAGCATCAGCAACAGGAACAGATGTATGGAAAGAGCTCTTAGAGGTGATCTAAACTGGATGATTGCTGCTTTACTAACATCACATGTGAGCAGTAGGTGGGCATGTGTTGCTAAAACAAGCCGCCGGTATTTCACTTTCCCCATAGGCAGAGTTGTTGGTGTCGTTAAGCGACTTAGATGCGAGACCCGATGCTGTCACTAGTAATTCTGTGACAGACAGATCTATGAACTCAGAACAGTAGCCAAAAACAACATGGAGGAACTCGCCATCTACAGTCTGAGCTGACTGTGATGCGAGTCTAGAGCGGCGCAGGGCATTGGACATGTATGAGGAAGCATACAGTGGCTCTCAAAAGTGTCAACACCCTTTATAGCGCAAGAGTTTTAATGTAATACAAAAATGTGACCTAGAAAAGTTATTTCAAACACTTTTCACGTATACTGTAATGTGCAAGGAAACTTAATTTTTTTCCATGAAAAACATAAAAAACAAAAAGTTGGAATTATCTGGTCACTCAGCCTTAACATAATACTTTGTGAAGATAACTTTGACTCGACTGTACCATTCAATTTTTTTTGACCATCTCGACTTTGTACTGGCACCTTCGTGCAAAATTTCTCCAAAATCAGATTCCAAAACTTTAGTTTTCCCATCAGAAGGTGATTTTTAGTGGATTTGGATCTGTTGCAAAACCCTCCAGCACAGTGCTGCCACCAACATGTGGGGAAACAGTTCTTTTTGTTTTTGTGCCCAACATGCCGCATGCAATTATGCCTTAATTCAGGGTGAAGTTCAGCTTCATAAGCTTATAACATTCTTGCACAACTTTTTTGACAGATTCTGACTTCCAGTTTTCTTTACAGTCAGAGCCACATATTTTTCATTTTACTCATTAGGATGTTTGCCACAAACTGCAATTTGGAATCCAACCGAATGGGAATTACAAAATCATTGGCAGTTATGTGTCAAAACACATGCCCCCAATTTTTTTTTTTTTTTTTTTATAAAACTCACAACCAAATGCATCTGACATCACAATCAGAGAGAATATTCTTGTCAAAACGGCAAGACAGCTTATTTAAAAAAAATAAAATAAAATGCTGAGATTAGTATAAAGACAGAAAGTTTATGCCATATATACGAAACACAGAAGGTGTTTTATGGAAATAAAACAAAAATTTTGTCACAAGAAAAAAAAGTCGGCACCCACACAGCTTTTTGTCGTCAATACAAACCTGTTACCAGGCATCCAGCAGGCACTGTATGGAACCCCCGGTGTTTTTTATGTAAACAGCATAATAGTACGAAGAGGAAATGTGGCGTGGAGGTGAAAACCTGACGCGAAGCAGAAAGCTGTGACAAGTCATAAAGAAATTAAGTCCACGGATGCCAACGTTAGTCTTTCACTGTTATTGCTAACAGCGAAGAGGTGTGAATGGCTGTTTTTGCATGGTTCAGCTCTGCACAGTGATCAACTGCATGCATGCACGTGCATCACATTTTGATTATAAAAACACTGAAGTGGACATTTTGCCATGGTTTGTTACAAATGAATTCCACCAACTAGCTCTGAGTGTAACTTTCCAACTTCTTGACAGAAGATTCTTAGAAAAGATTTTCTTCCCACTGCATTGTTGATGAAAACACTTAAAACTGCAGGCTAAGTAACTACTGTTAATTTGTTTAACGGTTCCTTTTCTGGCTTAGGTGGAGATATAATTTCCAGAAAATAAGTAAATAAATAAATAAATACAGCAAATGTTGCTAAAAGATTACATTTAGAAGAAGCAAATGGCCAAAAAGAGGCAATCAGAGATTTTGTGTTAAAGCAGAAACTAAGGAGAAAAGCAGTGTGCATGTCTGCTCCATAAAAATGCAAAAAAGTTTACATCTGCTTTAGAGAATTACAAGAGCCATTTTCTTTTGACTCCAATGTGAACAAGTTTAGACGGTCACTAATAAGATACGGCTCATTTAGGAACTAGTGACAGTCGTCCTCATTTATTCATCTTTCAAACAAAATCATTCAAAATTTCAATATAAGAAATGAGAATGATTTATTTATAAAGAAAAACGTGACAAACTATAAAGCACTGATTTTCTTTAAATCACTGATAAAGGAATCATTAAAAAGCTTAAGACCGACACATCTGGCTTCAATTGTGTCATGTATTCAATCAATGTTAAGAATTCCTATTATCTTGCTGACAACTGAGGAGATTTAAGAATGTTTCTATCAATACGAGTCACTAAACACATCAGCTGCTAGTTCATAACCACTGTGTGAAAACTCACAGCGTCCTTCCTGGTATTTGTTAAAAGAACTAATTAGTAACTTTCTCTCTGAAATTATGACAAGTTCTTCCTCAAAGCACTTTCTTTTATAAGTGCAGGGAGTCAAATCTGGAACCCAAACACTTGGTCTATCCATGGAAAAAGTTAGATCCTGCTGAAAGTTTAGGTTAACTGTAGCTGGGATAGTTTGCAACCAAAGCAACATATGTCACTCAGCTGTTAAAGAAAAAAGGAGGAACAATAAAGAAAGCAGTGCTTATTTCATCTTCCAGGTCAGTTATTAGGTTTTTGTTCATGTACTTCAAAGGTGAGAATTGTCTGGAAAGCTTTGTATATTTTAGAAAATGTTAAAGGTGCTCTGTAAGAGTATATTTTCTGTCCACTAATAAGTTTGCACAAACAATACAGTTAGGAAATTAAGTGTGGATTTCCACTGCAGGATTTCACAAATATAATTATTTTTCAAGGCAGACTAAAAAAAAAAAAAAAAAAATCCTACTATGTGTGTTTGGGTTGATTTGATGACATCACAAAAGGCTCTAGAACGGATTGTTCACATGGCAAGAGTAAATATTATGGGAAACATTTCACTGGCGATGTCAGAACCTAGGTCAAAGTTTTGTTTTGCTTTTTTTTTTTTTTTTTTTTTTTTTTTTTTTTAATTTTTAGTAAAAAACCCATGCCGCTTTTTTTTTTTTTTTTAAGATAAAAAAATAGA
>NW_015116864.1:0-3312 GCF_001443285.1 Poecilia latipinna | reverse complement strand
TGCTAATTTTTGTTTTTTTTTTTTTTTTTTTTTTTTTTGCTTTCATTCTGAATTTATAGTAACAAACCCATGCAGCTTTCTTCTTTTTTCTTAAGATAGAAGAATAGAAATATCCTTTATCATCCCACAGTGGGGGAAATTCAGCAGTTATGAAAAATAGCGTACTCCGATCCAAGCGATGTCCAACTTTTTAAACAAAATGCACATATTGTGCACGTGTATTTGTGTTTTAAAAAGACAACAAGCTTTTAACAGTATATGAAAAATAACTGATCATTTGTTTTGTCCCTTATGTGAAGTCAGTAAGGCATGTTTGCTGAGAATCCTGCAGGTAGAATTGATCCAAATAAAAAGATTTGAAACAAAACAAATAGGGAAACTAACCATGATATCCTCTGAAATTGAAAAACTGTATCTAAAGTAAGTTTGATCAACTTTACAAACATCTGGCATTACCTTTTCTGATGAGTCATGTCTGTTCTGTTGAAGGCTGCAAATGAGTCAATGTGGGTTTGAATGTTTTCTGAATTGTTTTCAGACTTTCCTCTTGATTTGCAGGTTTAATTTGCCTTACGTTACCCCTTAGATTTAATCATTATGAATACGAGTGCGCAAAAAGGGATCTGATCCAATACTCATCTTTATGCTGTGGTGAAACCGATGGGAGTCATTACAACAAAAAAAAAAAAAAAAAAAACAAATAAAGAACTAGTTTTTAACTGCAAGAATACAGAAGAAGGCCGCTGGATGAGGAACCACGCAGTGCCCATTGTTAGGCAAGCAGATGTCAGTCATCAAGTTAGGCCCACAAAATATCACAACAACCAGATGTCACAGAGGAACAAGAACTGTCTATTCATTTTCTATTATTGATTCTGTAATTCAAAATGAATCTAACAAAGGTCCCTCCCCCATCTATTCCGGGAAATACATACATCTTAAATAAAGGCATTTTCTCAATTTCTTCAGAACTGATGGGAGGAAAAAACTTGACACAATCTTGCCGCAATTAAAGATGATAATCTGGATGTACCAAACATCTCGAAAACTTCAGTGGTTTCATAAACTGAAGATGTAGAGATGGCAGAAATCCAGACTGACAACCGAGTTCAATTTGAAGATGAAGGATAAAAATCACTGTGAAAACACAGGATACCTAAAAAGAGTCTGAGAAAGGAAATGCAATTTTTTTTCTGAAACTTTAACTAAATTGTAAGGTGTTTCTACTCATATTTACATATTTGTGATACCATAAGAATATCCCTTCCACCTGAACTGTACTGATTCCAGAAGCAATGTCCATTAGAAGAGACCCAGCACCTAATAGACAGGACCTCTCCATTATTCACTTCATGTTCATGGACACCAAATATTTTTAATTGGACCACTTCACAATGAACACACCAACAACAAATCACTTCATTACAAGAGAATGTTGGGATGGATGTTATGATCCTTGCTCCGAGACCCATCCCTGATGATTAGCTCTCGCTGATAAGGAGTAGTCTTCCTCCCAGGAAAGTTATTTGGTACTCATCGGCCTCGAGCAGAAGGAATGACCTGCTATAGTGTCATGAATTATCCAACACAGGCAGAATTCTCTTTGTGGATCTGAAACTCCCTTTAGCATGGACATTCCTATGGCGGGCTGCAGGGCAGTTTGCCAGATTCAATTGATCTGCTTCAGTAACAGGACTGCACTTATCTGCAAGAAGACTAGAATTACAGTGAAGATGGGGGAGGGAGGGGTGGACCCAGCAAACAAGACCTGAACCCACTCAGAGTAAAGTCACGGCTAAAGAAAAGTAAAGAATCTGTTAAGCACAATGCAACTACAAAGAAAAATTGAACATATAATGCCATGATTAAGTGTATGAGTATAAAATACAGTTGGCAGAGGAAAACTGACCCAAAGCCACTTCTTACTACAACTTTAGAAAAAAAAAAAAACACGGTATCCAAGAGGAATCCATCTTCTCTATTACCAAACATTTTACAATCAGTTTCTCATATTTAAATGCAATGCAAAAAAAAAAAAAAAAAAAAAAACATGTATTATGATTTTAGAGACACCATGGGAAGATGCCATACTCATATCGCTTATATTTTGTGTAAATAGTCGTAAAACTGAAAGCAGTTCATGCAGTCATCTGACCCAGGTGCATGTGTTTATCTGAGGTACAAGAGTTTGTGACCTTGTTTTAGTATTTTGCATTCTGTTTAAGTCGCAGCCTGCAGAAACGCCTTTTGCGTTGCCAGCAATGTGTTTAATAGCCAATGGAGCGATAAGCCACAACACCTAGCTCTGTAAGCTCCATCTTCCTCATAGGAAGGCTACAGGTGTTCCTCATGTTGTGATCACTGTTTGGCCCCCTCTTACTGCATAGCGACTAAGACACTGTAGGTTAATAACTCAGGCTATATGTCAAAATAACAATATAACCCAGATCCTGGATTTTGGGATGAAATGAAACATGAACTTATATCTGATATAGTACTCTCGACAGCCAGCTGCAAGCCCATTTTATAAGTCTCGGTCTACTCAAACATCTTAATATATTAACACATACAGTTCACTTTGCGGTTCTAAAGCTTGTTGTGAAAACAGCTCAAGGGCTTATTTGCTCAAACTGTGCCTCTGCTCTGTGAGAAATCAACAGGTGAGCCTCCTACAGAGCTAGACAAACAGTGGCCTCTCATCACCGACTCTCACACAAACACACCCACGCACACTGTAAAGTTTAGGCATCACAAGCTTCGGTCCGGTGTTTAAGAGAAAAGAAAGACATCAGAGGATGAGCTACACCAGTCAGAATCAAAGCGGACGTAAACAAAAGTATGCTGCTGTAACACACCGTCAGACCACAGACATCTTTTACAATTTTGTCCAGAGGTTAATGTCACTGAGTACCTCCACATGTCCCCAGAAGAGATGTCATTGTAACCTTTTTTTTTTTTTTTTAATGAATTGAAACTTTGTTCACCGAATAGGAGAGATAGAAGTAGCTCTGTCTAAGAAGACAGAGGCTGTGCTTTTGCTCCAACTCCAGCTTACATTTTCAAAAGAAAAAAAAAATCTAATCTGTCTAGACTTGATCACCCAGGATGTTTCGCTCTAATCCCCACTGCCGAAGGCTGACACTGCACTAATAGCGGCAAGCCTGTGAGCACACAAACATCCTGCTGTTACTCAGCAGTGGGATCATAAGAGATGTCTCATAATAGAGCCGTGTCATGTCAGCAGCTTCTCTGAGTGGACTGAGCCACTTATTTGATTTGCCATCTTTGCCGGTGTGTATGTGTATATATATA
>NW_015116863.1:11860-27561 GCF_001443285.1 Poecilia latipinna | reverse complement strand
ATATATATTTTAGCAATTCTTTTTTTTGGTGGGCTTGGTTTTGCTGCCTTGGCCATTTTTTAGTCCTGAAAGGAGTTCGACACGGATCTCAAACCAACAGGATATCATCAGCAATGTGCTTGATGACAGCTACAAATATAGCAGCAACCCGAGTAGCTACAATAAAGAGGGCAGTCAGCCTGCAGGAACACTTTTAGATCTAGTGAGCGTTTGAACCGCCATCCAGGATAAGATCAGAAGAAAGAGAGAAAGAAACCATTTTGTTGGACTGTCAGCAAGGTCAAAAACAGCTGAACCAGAAAGGATGAATAGAGAGGTATTGTAGTTTACAGGGAGCTCATGGAACAGTTGTGCAAAATCATTTAAAAGAAGAGTCAAATGGAGCCTCTTTTCCACCTGTGTCTCTGCCAGCACTGGCAAACACTCCCAGACAGCTCTCTGCTCAATAAAGCCATTTTCCAGTAATAAGATGGAAAACAGAAAGATTTAACCATTTTTCTCTTTGCGATGAATAACATTAATATCTTCCTCATCAGCCATCCTCTCAAAACAGAAACACAAGTCAAGAAAATGCAACGTTTTCAATGCAATTATGACAATAAATGGAAAACTAGACTAACATTTGCTAACAATATACAGCGACGGCATGAATATTCATACACTTTGAACATTTTGTGTTGCAGTGTGTGAAGATTAAAAATAAATAAATAAAAATAAAAACTTTATTTCCCAATCTGATTTTTGGATTTAGTTGAAGGTAAAACAACTTGAGAGGAGCACAGACTGTATAAAAATGTTTAATTCATATGAGAAAACCACACAACTGTTTACCTGTGACTCTGAGCTGCTCTATTTTTATATAAGCAAAGAATCTTCTAAATTTAGAATAAATTGAACTTAAACTTCACCAACTTTGTTTATTACATCTTTTATTTTCTACAGATAAAACATTATAGCCGATTTTTATCAACAGTCAGCCTGAAAGTTCCGAAACACTTTTTTTCTTTTTTCTTTTTTACAAAATACATCAACGGAACTTAAAGTGCTGCAGGATTAACATCGAAACAACCACAGTAAAAACACAGTCCAGGTTCATTTCCTTTTTCCAAATTCAGTTTTCATAATTCCATGAAACACATTACTTAATGTTGAATTTTTTTTTTAATTATATCGCTTCTGCAATCGGATTAATCTGGAAATAATATTTAGAACCAGATTTACAGGGGAAGTTATCAGGATGTTGGGTTCTTTGAATTGCTATGTGGTTTTGTTATTTCTGTTTGTTCCTCTTCTTGTTTTTAGATCAGCATGTTTCAGTTTTCATTTAGTTCAGTCTTTTCTTAGTCATTTTAGTTGATTATGTCTACTTCTTGATGCTCTAGTTCAATTGTGTCTCTTAGGTTTAGTTCATCTTTAGAGTTAGATTCATGTCCCATCCCCTGTGACACATTCTCTCCCTCTTTCTCTCTCCCTCTCTCTCTCTCTCTCTCCCTCTCTCTCTCTCTCTCTCTCACTTCTTCCAGTATTTGCTTGCATTCTCCTCGTGTTTCATCCTGCCTGATTTTATCCATACGGCGTTGAGGTTTCCACCAACCACATTATGATTTTAAGCGCATAAAAGCAACACATAAATTTTGTTGATCGTATAAAACATTTCTTGACTAAGTCAGAAACCTCTATATTAACAAAATAAAGCCCAAAAATTAAACTTTATTGAATTTTAAAAGTACCCTGGTATATATAAAAAGATTTTATTTTGAAGCATCTCAACTCTAACTTGAGTAAAATTTCTGGATCGATCCGTTGAATGAAGAACAAACATGTTTCAACCAAACATTCACCAGACATAGACACACAGCTGCAGTTTTTCTTAAAGTTTTGTAAGCGTTTTAAATTGAAAGAAACTGCACTGTAAAAAGAAAATAGTTGAACCGACTTAATTGAATTGCTTCTATGAGTAACAAGCAATTCAATTAAGTTTATTCAACTTAATTTATTAAGTTTAACCAATGCAATATATTATCATCCAACTCAATTTGCTAATTTTTTTTAACAAATTTATTAAGTATGTTTAAGATAACAGATTTAAGTCAGTCTTACTCAAATCATTTAGTTTACTTTAAAAAAATGGTAAATGGACTGAACTATAGCGCTTTTCTAGTCAAAGCACTTCACACTAGAGTCACATTCACCCATTCATACACCGATCGGTTAAGTGCCCACATCGACAGGGAGGAGGAAACTGGAATCAAACCTACAACCTTCTGATCACAAGACCACAACTCTACCACAGAGCCACGGTCGCTTACCAGGGAATCTGTCCCTGGTTAACTTGAGTCATGGTGTCAGACGTGGGATACAAATATGGTATTGAACTTAATTATTTCAAGTAAAGTCAAAGTAAAAAGATCCTTTAAGGAAAAGATTTGTAACTTTTAAGTTAGAGTGTATTTAGAGGACACTGTAAAAAGAGTGCAAACTAAGAAAGTTTACAAATATTTTTCCAACCCAAAATATTTAGGTTGGAACTATTTAAAAGTTTGGGTTGACTTCCTGTAGAATTAAGTCAAAGAGACTTTAAATGTTTATTAGAACAAAATAAATGATTTGAGTAAGAGTGACTTAAATTTGTCATGTTAAACCCCCTTATGAATTAAATTATAAAAACTTAGCAAATTGAGATGGAAGGACTTAGTGAATTGAGTTGGATGATCATAATAAATTGAGTTGGTCAGACATAAACTGGCATTGAACTCAAATGTTTTAAGTAAAGTCAAAGTGAAAAGTTCCTTTAGGTTAAAGATTTGTAAGTTTTGAGTTAAATGAACACAAAAAAGTAAGTTGTCATAGCAAAAGCAAAAGAATTAAGTGAAAATTTTATATTTATATTTATTAATTTTTTTTTCCTCACTTATATGAATTATTGCAATTTTGGTCCTTAAAATGCCAAAATTTCCACTTAACTTTATATTTTGGTCCGTCTGATGATGTCATTTTAAAATATTGATTGATAATTTGATCAGTTACTCAGTTGCTGGAGTAGAATTTTTTTTTTTTTTTTTTTACCAAATACTTCTTTACTCTTACTTGAGTAATTTCTTGGATGGCCACTTTTTACTTTTACTTAAGTAAAAAGATGTCAAAGTATCACTATTCTCTACTCTAATTACTCCAATTGGAGCACCCCTATTTAAATGCTGCTAAAATGACTAGAGGTGAATTTCCTTCCTTTTCTCAACTTCAGATAAATGAACATTTAATGTATCGTGTTTCTTTTCTTCTTCTTATCAGACTCGTTGTGTTTTTCCAGTGGGAAACTCTCTGCCTCTCCGCATGCAGCGGGGCCTTCAGCTCCGTCATTTGTTTGCTATTTGCGATGGAGCATTCCCCCCCAGCCCCCTTCGGAAAGTCCAGGATGACATCATGCTTGGAGGCAGTGGCGCAACTATTATTCAGGTGGATGCGAAAACATAAGTCGGCGCCCCCCCATCTCCCCCTCTCACCCGGAGGAAGGTTGAAGGAGCGTGGAAAACATACGCTCGCTCCCCCCGCCACCCCCGAGACGAAGTTACGTGAAGTGTAAAACTCCCTACATTTACCACGTCACATGCGCGAGGTGAAGGAGCGTAAGGCGCACTGAAGTGTATGGGAAAACATAATCGGCGCGCCACCCCCTCCAGACGGGGTTTTGACGCCCCCTCTGGTGCTGCGCCCCTATGCGTTGCATGCGCTGCATACCCCCTTTTTGCGCCACTGCTTGGAGGAGGATACGTTTCGCATCGAAAGTGAAAATAAAGATGTGATTTACTAAAGGAGAAAGTGTAGGCGTGTCAGTGAGGCGGAGCAGACTGCGGACTGCGGACTGCGGGCTGCAGCACAGCAGGCTCCCCTGGATTCTGAATGTTTTCTATGAAACGTGACTGATCGGAAAGTCTGGAAGCAGAGAAACTTTACGACATCGATCCGCTTCTTTATCTGTGGTAAGTGATGGTTATGTTCTGGAGAGATTCTGAAAATTTTCTGTATGCGCGTGTTTGTAGGATTGGATACATAATAACAATAATAATAGTTTGGAAAAACAAGAAGATGCCTGCATCTAGCAAATGCGAGTTAGACTGAACATTTGTTTTGCATGAAACTACAGAAACGTACTTCTGCTCTGTAAGCAGCCCACACACGGTGTGACTTTGGACGTTTCGCTCTGCAGGGAGCAGCGGGGAAATGAGCAGCTAGTGGAAGCGATTAATGAGACATGTGTTTGTAAACTTCTGTTAAACATGTTGATCGATTCCATGTTTCATTTTTTTTTCCTGCTGCAGAAAACGGGATCATGATCTTTTGGTGGCAGTGGTTATTATTATGTTTCTAAAAATGGAAATACTTGTTCATGATTCAGCTATTTTGTTTTCTCTTTACAAATACTTCGTGGTATTTCTTTTGGGGGGTTGGAGAGGAAGGCGCTTTGACGCAGTTTTTAGTTAGTGGAACAGAAAAAAAATATTTTATATTTTAAAAAAATCTAAAATGTAATTAAATAGAAGGTTTGTGTTTATCTGTGGTGCTGATCTCAGGTTTAAATCCTGATTTCTTTCTTCTTCTTTTTATATCAAAATGAGCCGATAGAGTGAAAGAAACGGGTATTTTTACATAAAGGCCTGGAGGCTTCATTAACATTAGAGGATGGGGAGGTGGGCAGAGGACACCAGAAATTAAAAGTAAAAGTAACAGTACAAAAGATGTAATCAAGTAAAAGTAAAAGTATTCTATAAAAAAAGGCGACTCAGCTACTCAGACAGTAACAGATCGTCAGATGGAGAAAATTTAAATTTTATTTTCAAACTCTGGTGTTTTAAAGAAGAAAACATTTTAAAAAATCCTTACAAATAATTAAAAGATAAAATCAGGCAGAAAAAAAACTTTTCCAATCAATTTTTTGCGCTAAAAGTTAAGAAACTGACAGAGCAGGTCATGTATGTTAGAACAGGGCAAACCACTTCAGGTGACAATCTTTGTTTCAGCAGGTAGAAAACGTCCGAACAACAAAGCTGGTGTACAAACAGGAAGTCTCACTTCGACACAAACTGTGTCTGGTGCTTTTATGATTAACGCAGACTTACTCTGCATTTATTGAAGTTGCTCACATTGGGCAGAGCATTCAGACTTTCAACTCAATTAAGAGTATTGGTACTTCATATTAATGTGACTCAAGTGACAGTAAAACATAAAATGTAGTAAATCTATTCCTAAAAGTAATGTGGGTTTGAGGTGTCAAATTACATGTTGAGAATATGTACATACAGTAAAGTCCTGGGCATTTTATGAGACCAATAATAAATAAAACTATAACCAACAATGGGTCACATAAAAAAAAATTAACAGCAAAGCAGTGATTATTAAAATATTCAGTAAGCCAGTGGAGGGTGTAACCCTCCCTTCTTGCCTCATGACTGCTTATCCTTCATGGGTTTAGATAATGGATGGATGGATGTACAAATAAACAGAAAAATTAATGAAAAACATAGAGCACCAAATTCCTCATCTCCTGCCGAGCCATAGGTGGCACAATTGCTTAACTTACACATTGACTTGTCCTTGATCTTCCCATTAGCTCCTGCTGCTCTGCAACTGTTTGATGAATCTATTTTACAATCTGCTTTCAAATCTCCAGTAAATACTTACACTCCTGCTGTTTTGCTGCTGCAGCCGGTGTTTGTGTTTGACGGTCAGTTTTTAAGCTGTGCACTGACGATCCGCTTAGACTGCCTGAGTCATCAGCATTAGATATGAGACCTGGGCATGACTCCAGGTTGGTGATGACATTTCAAAGCTGATTCCAAAGACATAAGATTTTTATTTGTCATTATGTTCCCAGAATATGATGAAATTGGAGTGGCACCCTCAGTGATGAATAAATAAATAAAGTCTCAATCAATCCTCAGGGTGCAGTATAAGGGTGTGGTGTGTCTGCAGGGGGGGCAGAGAGGATGGAAGGTGGACAGAATGATTCTATAGTTTCCTGAGGAAGAAGAGTCTTTGTTGGGTCTTCCTCAGAAAAGTGGTTTTCAGTGGTCAGGTCAGTTTGTTGATGTCAATTTCCTGAGCAAATGAATTGTTGATGGTGTTTACTGTGATGCCGTGTTTGGCGCCGATGTAGGCAGAAAACAGTGGAGGAGTCCATTTAAGGCCAAAAAAAACAAAAAAAATCAGAAATTTGAATGGGGGGAAAAATCTTTGAAATTTAGGAGTTGGTAGAGTTGAAAACTTGCTTGAAAAAAACTCAGAAATTTTAAGATTAAATTCAGAACATTTTTTTAGAGAAAAAACTCTAAAGACTTTTTACTTTAAAACTCTGGAATTTCCAAGTGTTTTTTTCTAGAAACTTTGAAATCAAATCTCAACATTTCTGAGTTTTTACTTCTCTTTCTTTTCTATCTACAACGGCCCTAATACTCACTCATAGCTTCTTAATTTCCCCCTTGTATGTTCGGTTTCTTGTTTGAGTTTACGTCTCTTAGTTTATTGCCAACCCTTCCCTCCTGTGTGATCTTTAACTCCTGGTTCATTTCCCGTTGGGTTGATTAGTCTCTCCCCTCAGTTTCCCCACTTTCACTTTGTGACAGCTGTTCCACATTTCCTCTTGTTTGCTTCCTTTGTCATTTTCAACTCCTGCTTCAGTTTACAAGCTGCTGGTTTTTGCTGTTCAATGCAGGATTCTTCCCTTCCTGCTTTTTACCACCTTGAGACAAGTCTTATAAGTTTTCCCTCTTTTTTTTTTAACTTAAAGCTTGTGCATAAGAACACATTCCTCATGCTCATGTAAAAGTGCTGAAGTTTCCCAATTCTGCTGTGAACTGGACCTTGGGTTGTGAATACTAATGTGACAAAAACAAAAGGCTTGGAATGTTGGCGTAACGATGAGTCAGGGGCAAATTGTTGGATTTGTTTGCTGATGGTGAGACTGGAGATATAGTTGGTTGGCCTGAATTTGTCTCTTGACAGTTGATACCAGTTTCCTGAAAAGGTTTATACAATATTTTAAGTCTACAAGCTTTTCTGTTGTCTTTGCAAATCTTTTTTTTTTTTTTGCATTAATTTATACAGGAAATAGATGTAATTTAGCACAGAAGATGTTCTGAGTCTGAAGTCCAATATGTGACTAGCAGAACAGATAAAAATAAAATATTGCGGGTGGATGATATCCATGATGCAGAAACACTGATTTATGCTACTTATTTTGATTTTACTGTAAAAATACTTAATGATTTTTGATAACAGTGATGAATTTAAGCATGGTGGTAATTATGTTAGAAACATTTAATCTCAATTTAGAGATTAAATGTTTCTGACATAATTAAATTGATGTAATAATCAATTTACCATTAACAATAAGGCAAAAAAAAAAACCCCAAAACATATACGGTACAACATGGGATGTATTAAAATTCAAAATTACTTTAATGATCCCAAAGTGAAATTAAAACTCCAGTGGTATCTGTGGCTGCGATTCAATTACAAATGTTGAAAAAACGCAATTTTGCAATAAATCATTAAAAATCACAGCACGTAAAACGTTACTTGATATATTCAGCCATGGCGCTAGCACTCATCATCTATCAGCCAACCAGAGGAGATGTTGGCGTCTCATCTCAGCGTTGGAGCGACAAGCCCAGCCTACTTGGGAAATTGTTCTCGGTGATTTTATGTATGACTTGTGGATTCGACGCGTTGAAATGACGTGTTGAATCCACACAAATCTTTATGAAGTGTTTGATGCTGTGAGCGTTGCACATTGTCTGAAAAACACACACAATCCATCATCCTCCGACCACTTCCTGTTGTCTTCTTTGTCGTTTCTGCCTGTAGCAACATCCGTCTGTTGATCACCATTGCAGTTCAGCAAAATACATCTATTATATTTGAAAAATCACATTATCCTAGTTTTTTTTTTTTTTTTTTTTTTTTTAAATTGGCGTGTTTCCATTTAGCAAATTTGTTTAATTCAGTTGCGTTCAGTCAAATAATAATAAAAATCAGTTTGGCCCCATTAGCCGTCATGAGGTCACTGGTGTCCATTGGATAACACATAAGCATTTCCCGGGTGGCAGTTAAGGGTTTAATAAAATGGAAGATGAAAACCCCATATTACTGGTATAAAGTTAGACGGTAATGGCAACAGTTTACATCTAATCTTCACTTTGTGAAGCCCTTGCATGCGGATAAGGGGACAGGGCATTGACTGAGCCGGGCTCAGGAAGCAGGAGAGGAAAGCAGTCGGAGACAAAGTGTCACGTTAGGCCTCATATGAGACAAGCTGGACTTCAGGACCAGCTCACATGTTCAGACCAGGATTCAGAAACACAGAGAGGAGTTTTCTGTTTTTTCTGCTTTAATCCAGCAGCCAGCTATAAGCTCACGACAATGGGACTTGCTGTGCTTTATGGGAAGTCCAAGGGAAATGACATGCAGATATGTTGATATAGAAACTCATAAACAATGAGGGGAGCGGGAGTGAGATAATAAAGTGGAATTTCCACGTTACTGAATGCTGAACTGGATAATTAGGTCACTGGGACTGACAGAAGAACTCATCACAGATTAATTTTGTGCAAACTCAGATAGTGTGAGGATTTGGTTTTCTGTGTGTTAATTGGTTCTGATGGGTATTTTTTCCTTTCAAACCTTCATTAAAAGAACCACAGACAATGCATATGAATTTTATGACCAAGCTTTTGCAAAAGGAGAAGTCTCAGAAAACTGCTCCTCCGAGCTGTTCACTGAGCGTTCTAAAGACCTTTGGTTATAGCTTGTCTTTTATTATCAAGCAAAAAGAGGGGGGATAGGTAAGGAAGACAACAGAGACAAAATACTACTGCACACAGACAGTTTCTAAGGTAGGGAGTATTCTGGTTGATAAGGAGGCAGCTGTGGAAACATAATTTAAGGTCTGGGAAACACACAGTTAACTGTTTCACATGAAGACGAACAGGCAGATGTGACCTCCAGGTCAGTTTATACACACATAAGGAAGAGAACACTTTAAACTGAAAATCACAATAATACTGAACATTAGACTGAATATGAACTAAAGTAATAACAAAATGATAATACCAAAAAATCTCTAACAGGTTCCTGTGTTGTCTCATCTACCCCTTGATAGTTTATAGCTGTCCTTTGTTTTCCATGATTATCTCCCTGTTGACTGTGACTGTATCTCCCTGTTGACTGTGACTGTGTTTCCCTGTTGACTGTGACTGTGTTTCCCTGTCGTCCTAGTCTAAAGTCGTAAGTCGTCTACTCTGCCCTTGTTCAATCGAGTTAGTCCACTAGTTGCTGCCAGTGTCTGAGCTCTTTGCCTTATTGTTGGGTTGTTTTTGGTTTTCTTTGGACAGCCTCGGTCCATCCTCACCACTCTACACCACATTTCATGATAGATGGTAAAAACTCAACTGCTCTGGTTAGCTGGCGGTTACAGCTACAAATCGGCAAATATTTACTCTAAATCAGGTAATTTGATTCATATTTATGTAATCCACATATTAGGAATAATACCTGCACTATTTTCACTGGATGGATACAGTTACATAGAAGTACAGAAACAGTTTTCACATGTATTGAGGTCTGTGGTAGGAATTTCCTCCTTGGTAGCTGACACCCCCTCCCCACACACTGACAGTCTTGTATAAGAAAATAAATCTCATGTGACATGCCGTACAAATCTACTGACACTTCTTTGGACTTAACTTTTTTGTCAAAATGCTTCAGTGTATTAAGTTTTACAGACAAACGATTGTTGAGGCAGAAGGACAGAAACCTGATGGTGATCAGATTCTTTTCTAAATAAAAATATGAAAACGTGATACATTTTAGTCCATGAGCCAGACCAATTTTTTTGGATGCATGTCTCTAGTTAATATTTTGGTCTGATAGCCTTTCCAAAAGCTTTTAGCTCATGAAGTAAGCTACCCCTTTGGATAAATTCTGTTTTTTGAGACTGGGGTATGTCTGGTTTAGGTTCATGGTATAGATATTTGTCACATGGTTTAATACAATGTTTGGTGCCATCTTAAAGAGAACATTCTTGGCTTTCATTTAAGTCATGTCTTGAGTTTCTCTGACCAACACAGAAGTCACTGGAGCTCTTCAAGGCAAAAGTCATACGTGTTTTTTTCGCTATTTTTCCGAAACTCAATACCTTTCTTTTAGCTTTATTGTATAAAGGGACACAACAGTGAACGACTGCAATACTCAACAGTTTGCCACAGTTCCCGCACACACAAGGGTTAATCCAAACCACAGATTGGCCACTGAGGCAGGTCAAAGGTTAACATAGCTACAGCCAGGTATGCTTGATTTTACTGTTTTGTAATTATGAATTATTTTCTATACTTTTCTTAAAATTCCAGAATTTCCCCACAACTTTATATTTGGATGAGTTTGATGATGCAGTTTTTAAATATGGAACGGTTTTTGTTTTGATGTTTACTCAGTAAAGGGTCGCCGTTTTACCAAATATTTTTATTTTTTTTTTTTGCTTTTACTTGAGTAAAAATATGTGTGTATGTGTGTGTTGTATTGGTGTGGTAATTTGGTCCTTCCATCCACCTTTTCTCCTTCTGAAAATAATCCTCGTCTTGAACGTTGAATGTACTGGGCGACGCCATTTCCATTTCTGCAGACGAATCCCTTGTGCCGTGAAGTGGAGTTCTGTGGTGGTGAGGACAGTTGAGTGCAAAATGATGGCTTTAATGACGAATACAGAAATCCAGGCAGCACAGGTCAGCACATACTTTTTGGTAAGGTGGTCCATGCAAACGTAACTCTGTATAAACATCTCAGGGTTCTCGAACAAATTAAATTTGACAGGAATGTTATGTTTGGAAGCCAGGACGAGGTAGAAGCATGACAAGACAAAGAACTCTTCTTAACAGTGTTTATTCTTAACTTGCTCAGCAGTACAGCAACGTCAGGTATTTCTTTCCTCCATCTTAGCTCTTCTTCTCTCTACAATCAGTACTATCCTCGCACACCACTTAGTGGTAGACACAACAAGTAACCTACTCAGAAATCGTTGGCAGGGAAGCGTGTTTAGCATTTATACAAGCATTGCATCAGTGTTTCTGTCAACGACACCATCTGTTTCCAACTGAGAGCTGTAATTCTTGTGGCTTCACTGCAGAAATCACAGATCAATCTGAGTATTGTTTTATCGAATAGATTTGTGGTGCACATTAGTGAGCAGTGGTCTTTGTCACTAGGAGACAGATGTGTCAGGCAAGTCGGCTAACTGTGTATGTATGAAGCCAGACTTTGGTTCTGACCAATAAGGTCATATAAGGACCAATAAGCTTTATTACAAGCCTTTTCTTGTAATGCTGACATATGCAGGTCGGTAAGATCTGCATGATCAGCAAGTAAGTCTTGTCTTTGGGTGTTAGAGTGACTGACTTCTGTTTTCTGCTGCACGCACGGCTCAGACGCTTCCTCTGCTGCTCTGCTGTTTTGTTTCTAGAAACCACAGGTTGTGTAAGAAACTGATCTGGGTTTTGTTCTCCTTGAGTAAATCTTTGTCCAGAACATTTCCTTGTTAGATCGCATGATGAGAAATCAGAGCTTTCCAGGTCATGCGTCCTAAGGTCTCGAAAGCCATTTCCGTCCCCCCGGCCTTTAAAAGCTGAAGAATGTAACTTTTACAAAAATAATGTTTTTTTTTCTATAATTGTTAATACCATGGAAAACCTGTAGTGACAGTACAATAAGAGACAGATTATCTGTGAAAGAAAAACAAGCCGGGGGTTTTAGCGCTGTCAATCATCTTCGTGTATGTGTTGCTAAATGTGTTGATGGCAGAGAAAAAGCTTAATGCTCCAGAAAAAAAAAGTTTATCTGCCGTCATCAACATACATGCTAAGTAGTCTTAGCATTCCTGACAGGCTATGTTAATAATTTAAACAGATATGTAAGAAAAATACCTTTAAGTACCATGGCTTTCCGTTCAGATTGGGATAACGTGTTTCCCGTTCAGTGTCTTCCTAAAAATATAAACTACTTAAATCATGGAAAATAACTGATTGAAATTACGGTGTTGATTTGTGTTTTTTCTGTTTGAAACTTACATTTAAATTGGTTTAAAGAAATGAACTGCATTTAAGAGTACAATAGAAACAGCCTTTTGTTGTGTCAGAGCGGACATTCAGGAGCAACAGCATCATCAGGATGTGGAGGTTCACAAAAAAGTTCCAAAAGTGTTGAAAATGTATTTAAAAAAATAGACAAACTATAATAATGGTAATATACTGTGCAAGATTAGAATGTAATTAAAAAGAAATGTCTATAATGTGCATGTGAACATTAAGACATTTACAGTGAAGCATATCAGAAAAACCGACATGCAATAACAGCAGAAATGTTCTCCGAAATGAGTGAAAACAGAGGAAATCACTGCAAACACCGTTAATGTAAGTAAACACTTACTAATCATGTTGGGAGCAGTGATAATGGTAGGGTTTTTTTGTTCAGTCTAACAGACAGAAACAATGTTATCTGGTGAAATCAATCTTCAATAGCATGTCCACTATTACTGTGGTACTTTGACCTCTACCCTCTACTGCCAAAACACATTCACCTCAGCGTTCTCATGTTCCGATCTTAATCTACAGACAGGAGGCAGCTCCACCCACAGCTCCACCCTCTGCACTGGTATGTTGACGTGTTGGGATGTTACAGTGTGTGGTCCCTAAATTCACAAAGTCAAAATGAAATCAGGCAAATTTTCTGAAATGCTGTTTCTGCACAGCAGGAGCCTCCTCTGTGGTGAACTTCAGACTGGGCACAGCCATGCCAGGAACATTCCTCTTTCCTACTGACTACCAAACCGGACACGGACACGTACACACACTTCATCTCTTGGGAGTCGGTGTTTCCATTCCATGTACAGTGACATCAATGAGGACCAGCTGCTCAGTCAAAGTAAACCATTATATTAAACTCTGTACACCCATTATTATTGTCTAAACCGTCTGCAATTCCACACGAAGTCACAGTGTGGGAAGTGAAATACCTCTGCTCAGTCAAGAGCTCAGTCAAGAGCGGTGGATTTGTAGATGGAGCCTACAAATCCACTGTAGCTCATCTGTGATTTTATGGATTCTTGTAGTTTTTGGATTTCACTCTGTTTGCCTATTTGCCACACTTAATCATTTCAGATCATCAAACAAACATTAGTATCAGACCAAAAAAAAAAAGCACTTTTAGCGGATGAAAAGCTTTTTGAAGCAAAAGCCCAAACTACCGTGGAGCTCCAGAGGAGGTTAACAGGAGAGGGACCGACTGGACGAGCTTTTACTTTAAAATAAATACATAAACAAATCCATCCATCCATTTTCTAACACTCTTGTCCCTTAGTGAGGTCAGGAGGTGCTGGTGCCTATCTCCAGCTAATATTCCGGGCAAGAGGCGGGGTCATCCTGGACAGGTCGCCGTTTTGTCGCAGGGCAACACAGAGACACACAGGACAAACAACTATGCACACACACACACACACACACCCACACACACACACACACACACACACACATTAAGCACAAGATATTCCATTCATATCTTGGAGAATATTATGATGTGAACAAACTGCAGTGTGTTTCTGGCAGTATGTTAAAGGGATTTTTTTTCTAACTTTTCCCTTTTTTTCATTTACTTACTATTTTGGGAAACATTTCTGCAGATGGAACGCCTGCAGACTTAAATACAACCATGAGGACACAGGACGGCTCCACTAACCTGAGTTACAGAGTTTGGTAACACTTTATTTGAAGGGGGGTGAATAAGACTGACATGACACTGTCATAAACATGACATAACACCTGTCATGAACATCAATAAGCCTTCATGAATATTTATGACTGTTGTCATAAAGCGTCATTCGGTAAATCATGATACTTTTAATACAAAGTTGACATTATTTAAAATGTCTTTGTTATGACAACTTGACATTAACCAAGAAATCATTACTGATATAAATTTGTTATAAAAGTATTACTGATTGCACTTTAAAAATTAGGTAACTTTATGTTATTAAAGGTAAAGTTTAAACAGTAATGATTTATTGGTTATGACACTTTCATGTTTATGAAAGTGTCATGTCAGTCTTATTCACCCCCCTTCAAATAAGTGTTACCCAGAGTTTTTGGTGGATTTTTTTGCCTTCTCTTGTAAGGGAACAAAAAATGTGTTTGCTAAAAATATATTTTGGGAAAAGAAAGAATAGTAAAAGTTTAATTACCCTACTTGAATTACTTTTTTCTGTCATGAGCGGTGTAGTTGATGGTGGTGAGGAGAGACGCAGCGAACCCAGGTTATGGTGAAAATAATGAATTTAATGATGAAGCTCTCAGTCCAAAAACAGGCAGCACGGCAGAAAGACAGGCACACAGCCAAATACCGGTAGCAACTGATACACAGGACAAAAACGAGAGCTAACGCTATCCAGGACTTTACAGTTCTACTGGAGCGGAAACAAGACGTGACTTAGACACAACGAACTTAGACACAGATTAACGACAAGGACCCGACGAAGAACACAGACACAGGTGGGCTTAAATACACATGGTGGGTAATCAGGCAAGTAGACACCCCTGGGAGACAATCAACGGGGAGGACAGGACAGAGACTCACAGGGAAACAGGAACACATTTAAAAACTCAAAAACACACAGAAAACCACGGATCATGACATTTTCCCCCCCAAACATTTAATTGAGTCTGTGGAAGCTTTTACTGAAGGACACAATCTACAGTTTTTAAGCTATTTATTTAACAGACTTCATCTGTTTTTGAGTAGGTGAGCTTGTAAACTTATAATTCATATTTTCAAAATAAATTTGCTTAATGGAAACGCGGTAATTTTGAAATGAATCCATTAAAAAGTTTTGACACAAGGATGAGATGGGTTTTTTTCACATTAGTATAGATACCCAGAAGGCTGCCTCCACGTGAAGCAATAACCATGGCAACAGGAACTTGCTTGTATCAATACAAGTATTTATAATAGTTATTATACATTTTATTTAAAAGGTGTTTTCAGGGCACACAAGGTCACCTCACAAAAAAAGCAAATAAAATCCAAATAGAAGATAAAATAAAGAGATCCAAACGTGTGAACAGCAGAGCGTTCAGCTGGGGTTTAAAGACAGACAGCGTGTCGGAGTCTTTTACAGTGAGTGGCGAATGTGGACGTTTATTCGAATCATGTGTATAAGTTGCACATTTCCAGAATAGAGATGTTTTGTATTTCACTCATAAATCTGGCATGGCTCGACTGAAGGATGACTGTCTGACCAGTCAGCAGCTCCAGCTGAAGTGGGACCGGTACCACACGGCTCCTACTTCAAGTCCTGCGCAGAAATCCAGGATGATCAGTCTGGGTTAATCTAAACTCTAATAAACCATCATCAACATTCCCAGCACATCAATATGATCTCTGATCACAAGTTCCTGCTGAATCCTTCCATTGGCCATGTTCTCCATCAGAGCCAAAGCGCTCCACAATAAAATGGCTCACCTTTGCACAGCTACTTAAATGTGTGTGATTGTACACACACTTTGATCACCTTAAGAATAATCAAACCTGTTTGGAGTTAACCTGCTGATCCAACCCTGATTTCTTTTTCACAGAGAATGAAAGTGTCCCACAGAGAACGTGCATTC
>NW_015116863.1:6496-7848 GCF_001443285.1 Poecilia latipinna | reverse complement strand
ATAAATGAGGCATTTGTTTTCCATTTTAAATCATTTTCCATGTTTTAGGAATTTTTTTCATCAAAATTGAGTGGTTTTCTTCAATAGCTTCCAGGTCATGTGACCTATTGATTCAAAATCACTTTGAAATAATTATAATAGTCCTTATAAATGAGGCATTTGTTTTCCATTTTAAATCATTTTCCATGTTTTAGGAATTTTTTTCATCAAAATTGAGTGTTTTTCTTCAATAGCTTCCAGGTCATGTGACCTATTGATTCAAAATCACTTTGAAATAATTATAATAGTCCCTATAGATGAGGCACAGACATTTGATTTCCATTTTAAATCATTTTCCATTTTTTAGCAATTTTTTTCGTCAAAATTGAGGGTTTTTCTTCAATAGCTTCCAGGTCATGTGACCTAATGACTCAAAATCACTTTGAAATAATTCTACTAGTCTCTTTAGATGAGGCACAGACATTTGATTTCCATTTTAAATCATTTTCCATTTTTTAGGAATTTTTTTCATCAGAATTGAGTGTTTTTCTTCAATAGCTTCCAGGTCATGTGACCTATTGATTCAAAATCACTTTGAAATTGTTCTACTAGTCTGTATATAGATTTTAACATTTTTTTTTTTTAGCAATTTGTTTTGTCAATATTTAGTATTTTTATTCAATAGCTTCAAGGTCTTGTGACCTATTGACCCAGAATCAGTGTGAAATTGTTCTAGTATCCTGTATAGATGAGGCACAGTCATTTGTTTCATATTTAAATTTTTTTTTTATTTTTAGCAATTTTATTTGTCAAAATTTAGTATGTTTTTGCAATAGCTTCCAAGACATGTGTTCTATTGATTCAAAACTACTTTGAAATTGTTGTACTAATCATTAGAGATGAGGCACCCTCATTTTTCCCCATTTTAGATCTTTATCTATTTTTTACATCATTTAAATTTACAAATTAAAAAATATGATTGGTGTTTAATATCTTAAATTTCATGTGACCGACTGAAAAGGAATAAAAAGGGCTAAATGGAATAAAAATGAGTTTGCACCACCTATCCTGTCTAGTAGAATAATTTCACATTGATTTTGAGTTAATAAGACCCAATTAACTTATGGGTCTTATGACCCATAAGCTATTGAAGAAAAATCAATCAATCATCTTCCCCTTGTCTGCAGTCAGGTTGCGGGGTCAGCAGAGGCCCAGACTTCCGTCTCCCCAGCCACTTGTTCCAGCTCCTCCAGGGGAATCCCTGGAGGAGCTGGAACGCTCGTCCACGCTGGAGAAACATCGTCCCTCCAGCGTGTCCTGGGTTTTCCTGTGGGCCTCCTCCTGGTGGGACGTGCCCAAAAGACCTCACTAGG
>NW_015116863.1:0-554 GCF_001443285.1 Poecilia latipinna | reverse complement strand
ATGAAAGCATAGACTCACCGTTGGGGTTGGGTTTGCGTTTGCCTCCATGGTCGCTAGCCTCGGTGATGCTGGTATTTCTTCAATATGACACCTGCGTCATGTGATTGGCTGGGTGTTGAAATCTGACGATTGCTAATGTCTGGTGACCTGAAGTAACCTTGCCATTTTTGTACAGCGAATTTTTAGACGCTGAATTTGAGACGGCGAATTTGAGCAAGTTGAATTTTTAGGACACTGAAAATATTGCATTTGAATTTTTAAAGGTTGAATTTTTTTTTATATGCTGAATTTTTTTAACACTGAAAAAATATATATTGAAAATTTCAACTTTGAAATAGGAATGTGAATTTTTTTAACATATGAAAATTGCAAATATGTACAAATACTGACACTGAATTTTTTTAAAAATTGAATTCGGATGCATTTTTTATTCAAATTCTGATGGCACATATTTACTTCTATAGTTGGGTGTAAATTGTTAATTTTGAGGAAAATTTAGTAGAACAATATGAAATTCATAATTATTTGACAAAGTACAATTCAATCACAACTTT
>NW_015116862.1:26090-27572 GCF_001443285.1 Poecilia latipinna | reverse complement strand
CTGAAGGTTTTTACAGAAGTTCTGAGGTTCCTGAAGGACGATGCTCTGAAAACCATCAGATCTCATCCAGAAGGAGGAGAGTTCACAGCATCTGACTTCACCTGGGTGCTGACTGTTCCTGACACCTGGAAGGATTTCCCTAAGCAGTTCATTATTGAAGCTGCAGTTCAGGTAACATCATGTTTTTAGAGTCATCATCTCTGAATGTTCATCAGAATCAGACTTCTGGTTTCTCCTCCAGGCTGGTCTTGTAACAGACGCCACTAAAGACAAACTGATGTTTGTTCTGGAGTCAGAAGCAGCTTTGACCTGGTGTTTGAAGCTTCAACCTGATGGTTTCATCACACAGAACCACAGCAGAGACTCACAGGATCAACCTGCAGGAGCAGCAGAACCTGGTACCAGCTGGAACGGTACTGAGTGGATCTGTAACGTCTGGCAGACAAACATTTAACAGATTTTACCTGTAAAAACATTGATCATTGTTCCTAGAGCAGCTCAGTGAGGTTTCTGTGTTTCTACAGATCCAGCAGGAGGTCAGGAGGTCGTACAGTTTACTGTGGAACCAGAAGAAACCAAAGTCCTGCTGGAGACCCAAAGAGACGGGAAACGGTACCTTGTTGTCGACTGTGGAGGTAAAAGTTACTCACTGTTATTAAAGGTTTAAAGACGAGTTTGAAAACTTTTTTGGTTCACACACTAAGAGTCCCAATAAACATACTGCAATGATGTGACCTTTTTGATTAATGTTTGCTGAATTTGAGCTAAAATGTGAAATAAGTTGCATTATGAGACAAATTCTTTAATAATTTTTATTCTCTTGTTGTTTGTCAAAAGATAAAGATATCAATTTCACTTTTCATGACGTCCTGGAAGGACGACCTCTGAAGACGCTGCATGTCGACTCTAAAATTGATCTGGGAGGAAAAACTGTGGAGAGAAAATTCAAACAGCTCCTGATAGAAATCTTCTGTGATGGTGTCTGGGATGAATATGAGGAAAGCTTCCCCAATGAGGTTCAGAAGATGATGTATGATTTTACTCGTCTCAAACTTTTGGATGAAGATGTTCAGATCAGTTGCCCGGGTAACCTGGTCATAGTGGCTCAGAAACAGAAACAGATTGAAACGTTCTTTGATTCAGTGGAAGGAGCTTCCTGGGATGATGGATCTATCAGGATCTCCAGAGAGAAACTGAGATCTTTTTATGAAGATAGTCTGCAGGGAATCACAGAGAAACTCAGAGAAATATTAGACAAAAATCTCAACATTGGGTTTATTGTGTTAGTGGGAGGATTGGCTGAGAGCCAGATTCTACGTCAGCACATCACTGATCAGTTTGGACGTCAGTATAAAGTCCTGTGTCCTCTTAGACCCCAGGAAGCGATTCTGAAAGGAGCCGTAGAGCTGGGGAGAAACCCAGAGATGGTGGAGCCTCAGAGGAAACGTCCAGCTTGGTTCAGATGTTGGTCATGAGATTTTT
>NW_015116862.1:18276-20208 GCF_001443285.1 Poecilia latipinna | reverse complement strand
TTGATTTTTGTTCTTCTGAATTGGTTCCTGATGTGAAATAACACCATCATTTTCTTCTCTGACCCAGTGTTACGGCCCCTGGCCTCTTGAGGCTGTGAAGGCTCCCATTTTGTTATGCCGGTTCAGCTGTGAGAGCACATCTTCCTGATTGGCTGCCTGAAGGCTGCAGGAAAGCAGCTACACCATTGGACCAGCAGAAGATTGTCAAGCCAATCAGATGTTGATGAGGCCCACCTGCACCATATAAAAGGCTCCTGAGTCAATTCTTCCAGTGGGGCAGCTAGTTGGAAGAGGTTTTGTGAAGCTGTCCCCCTTGTTAGGTGTTTGCAACTGCTTTAGGCAGTTTGTTCTGAACCAATTTGTACCTGTTTGTTCTGCTGAGTAGCTTGACTGCTTCAGATTGATTTGCCAAGCTAGAAGCTTGTTTGGGAGGCTTGGTACTCCCTTTGTGTGTTTTTTTTTCTTCCCTTTTCTCCCCTTTTGGGTTATTTCGAGTTTACGTTGAATTGACTTGTGTGGACATTTTGTAACTTTAATTTGCACCTGACATTCTTGAGTTTGTTAATCCCTCTTGTTTTGCATTAATTNCAGAATCAGAATAGTTTTATTTGCCAAGATTGTGTGCACAGACAAGGAATCTGACTTTGGTTTTTAAGCAGTAATACTCTGCAGAGTAGATTATTGCTGCAGTTTTAGATTAAATAAAACGAGGATAAACACACATTATGTACAGGTTGAGCAGCCAGTTTGATGTCTCATTCTCTAAAGTTTTTGCTCTTTATTAAAAACTTTCACTTGGCTCTCATCAAAACTGAACTTTGGTCCTGGTAAAACTTTATAAACCGCTGCTACTGTTTGGTATGTTGAGAGTTGGATCAAATGCAAACAGGAACACAATGAATATTTAATGAAAAAACTGAAAACTTATAGAACACAAGGAGAAAAGGACATGGAGCTCAGGCAGAGTAATAAGAGGAATCAGACAAAAACAATAAAAACCAGATAGTTTATTTAATGGGTTGAGAAATAAAAACGACATTAAATGCAGGTGATTTAATCAGGATTATGAAGAGCTTTGAAAGAAACCAAACAAGCAGGGAAGATGAATAATTAATCCAAGTGAAGCCATAAACTAAACCAAGAGAAAATTAACACTGATCTACAGAAACTAAATCTAAATACACAAAGACCAAAAGACAAGAATAAAGTAAGAAACTAACCACAAAGGAATTAACTAATATGGAAAAACCTTAAAGACAATAATGAACACAAATAACTGTAGACAACAAGAACATAGAAGCATAATTAAATGACTAAATCATCAAAACCCAAATAAAAATTCAAACCTGAACACCCAACCAATCACATAGAAACTCCCAATAATCAACACCCTCTAAAGCTTAAAGAGACACACCCCTTCATTATTCTGGGAAGAGAATAAACATTAACTAGACCAACTAAATAGGAAACATTTTCTTTTCACAAAAGTTAGGAAACTGTACATTTAGTTTTTTATTAAAGCAGAAGAATGAGACGTTTTCAGCTCTACTGTATTTTGTTCTTTTTTACTTTGTTTTATTTGAAATTTCTGTATTTAATTTGTAACTTTTTCTCAGGTGAAATAGAAAGTGAAATTGTTTCCATACTTGTACAACATTTTATGACTGACATTTTATTACGTGGCCTTTGATCTCTTGCAGAGTAAAACTTTAGATTTCTGTTTGTTCTCTCTGTGAAGTCGTGTCAGTGAGTTTCAGGGATGTGGCAGATTTGGACATGTAGGAAAATGGAGCTGTTTGTTGTGTTTCTGTTCCTTCTTTATGGTAAGATCTTTGTTCTTCTTTCCAAGGTGAAATTTATGAAGCTGATCTCCATTTATTTCCCTTCTTCGCAGTCAGTAAAGTAATTACTTGCTGCCTTTCTCTGCTCCAC
>NW_015116862.1:8763-13241 GCF_001443285.1 Poecilia latipinna | reverse complement strand
ATTTAATGAATCTATATTAGTGTCACTTTCTGAAACAAGAGACAAAATTTTATTTTTTCAATAAATTAAAATTTTTTTGAGATGCACCTGAATATAGTGTCACATTCGAGGTTAAATATATAGAATAAATACTTTTAAAAAATTATTCATTTGAGTTAATATGTTCACTTTTTCCTCATGTCTTGAAGAATAAATGCCAGAACAGTTGTGCTGGCATATCCCCCCACACCCTACACCTCACACTGAGTTAAAAACAGGATCAACTTATTTCTGCAGTGAGTCTTTAAATATCAGAGAAAAGTTATAAATTAACTGTTTCTTCATCAGAGCTGATTTTTCAGAGCCTCAATCATCTGTAAAAATGCTTCTGATTAACAATAATTACCTGAACTCCTCTGCTGAAGCAGAGTCTGTATTTCCTACAGCCAGGCATCACAGCAACAAAATCACCCAGTTAACAAAATTATCATTTTTTCTCTTGAGTTTAAACAAATCTTAGTCTAGAAACGTCATTTCCTGTTTGATCACATCTAATAAATACTTTTTCAAGGCGGTTTCAGGAAGATCCTGTAGAGTTGATCTCAGGTCAGGGTTTGGCAAACATCAGTGTGTGTGTGTGTGTGTGTGTGTGTGTGTGTGTGTGTGTGTGGGTGTGTTGGACCTGCTGATCTGGTTTCTGACATTTTTTTATTCTTATTTCCAGAGAACTTATTATGGATCAAACCAGAAACTCACCTGAGGGGAAAAATGTGTTTTATAGAAACGAGAGTCATCAAACTGATCTTTGTCTCCTAAACTTTAACTGATTTATCTGTTAACATGATATTATTTTATATTCAGTGGATTTAAGTGTCCAATAAATATTCTATTTACTTGTTTCTATTCTGATAATTTATGGTTTGTTCCTTATTGTTTGTCTTTAAGGTCTTACTTTATAGTTTTATTTAATTTGTTTTACTTATTTCTTGTCTTCTGTAGATTCTGGTTTGACTCTTTTCTTTAGTTTTTCTCTCAGTATTTAAGCTCCTTGGTCTCCATTGTTCAGTTCTGGTTTCTTCCATCCTGATCGTCTCAGCTCCATGTCCTGTTCTTATGTCACCATTATAAGTTTCTTTGTTTTCATTATTATTACCTTTCAATTACATCTGGTTCTCCTAAGCCTCCCCTTATTACATATTTATTTTGTTTTCTGTTAAAAGAGTGGATCATAATTATTTTTTTGTTTAAAATACAATCATCCTGTATTTAGGCAGGTAAACTACTACTGTCAGATGGATTATTATAATATAATTAAAACTTTGGTATATGTGCTAAATGAGATTCCACTCTAGACTACAGCAGTGACTTGAGGTCAAACTATGCCAAAACTGTTTTTACAAATATCTTCATCCATCTTCCCACATAGGAAGAAGCTGGAAGCAAAATGCACCTAAAAAAATTCACTTTAGTTCAGTTCAAATCAGTAAATCAATGGAGCACCAACATCTGTGTTGCCATAGATTTTCACTGGTTGATCTCACCATCATTTAATCTGTAATTCTTGTCCAGACTTGGTTTATTTACGTACCAGCTGGTCTGATCCAACCCGGAACAATGAAAACTGGTTTTACTGGTAGATCTTTGATCAACAGCAGAGTGAACTTTCAGTTTGCTTTCAGTTTGTCCAGAGAAACTATTTCAGAGAGTTATAAAGAAATAATTTAGTAAAGACTTGGTGTTTTATATCGAGGAAGATGGAGCTTTTTGCTGTGTTTTTGTTCCTGCTATACGGTAAGATATGTTTCCTCTCTTCAAGCTGAAGTTTATTCAGCTGATCTTTATTTTTTTACCTTCTTCACGGTCAGTAAAATAATTACCAGGTACAACTAAACCCACAGCAATGTTTTAAAATGTAGGTCCTTGGTCTTTCTGATAAAAAAATTTGATTCTTTCAAGTTTATTGTGAAGTCATTTTCAGAATCAGCATAAAAATTATGGCAACTAAAAAGTTTCTTTATGGTAAATACATCATCCAGAGACATATAGCATCAGCATCATGTCCTTGCAGAAGCTTAATAACAAATAGTGTCAAAGTAAAATTTAAATCTCTACTGTAACAAGTTCTGGCACGGCTGATTGACAGTAGATTACAAACTGCCTCCCTGTGAGCTGAAAGCAACTGTTCACAGTAAAAACTGAAAACTGTTCAGTGGATCATTCTGCCTCAGAGATGCACAAATGAATCTTTTTTTGCTGTTTTTCTTTCTCCTCATTAGTAGATAATATTATTAATCCTGGTCTGCAGTTAGCAGCAGCTCTGTGTAGCTCAGGTTTCTCTTGGGGTCACAGTTTCCTTTTGTCATGGTTACAACACTGGATTAGGATTACAGGAGCAATGTTAGAGTGGTTCTGCTTTGACAGACACTTTGTGTTAATGTTGGCCATGTTTACTCCACTTCAGCACCACCTACATGCGGTGCTCCACAGGGTTTCATTCTGGGGTCACTTTTATTTCCATTGGGTCTGTTATAAGGAAGCATGATCTTAATTTTTGTTAAGCAAACCCAACTGCAGTGAGACTTCTGTGTGGTTTGATTGTGATGTGATTCTCTTTAGTGACACAACCTTCTCACATAATAATAATCATAATTTTATATTCTGGCTTTTTCTGCTCCATAATAATGATGCATGTCTCACATCGATGACATAAAAGTCACATAAAATGCAACATGACCGTTTTGACTGCAGATACTTTGAAAACAATCAGATATGTATCTGAATTAGTGTCACTCATTCAGATACAGTGTTGGATTGAGTGGCTCAGATCAGATTTTTATGGGGGTGAAATTATAGGAACTGAGCCATTAAGACCGCCAGGAAAAAGCCACATATATGCAACATGTCAGCAAAAAAAAGAGGATTTAAGTCGTATTTGCCTGCTGTGTGATCGTAGCCTGTCTTAGGCTCTGCTCTCTCTTTCATGTCTGCAGCTTGTTCAGATTGTTACAGCTCAGCTCTTAACAAGAGCTCATAGGTTTGAACCAATTTAAAATATATTCTGTGATTCTATCGGTTACAGAATATAGTTTAAAATCCTCTTATTGACCTTTAAATTCCCAAAGAAGAGTTGTATGCATGGTTAGCCTGAACAAGTGCAGACATTCAGACCTGCAGCTGTTAATAACGGCTCTACTTCATGTGAAGTGGAGAGAAATTATAGTTGACTAAAAGTTTAATTTCAAAGATCTACATGTTGTTAGCAGGTGATTCTGTCCTCTCTGCCTCTTCCATCCTCAGTTATATATAGTATTATTCACATATGGAGAAATGTAGGATTATTGTAAATAATTAACTTGCTGAAATTGTGAAAATGATCCTTTTCTGTTTTTCAGTCAGTCTTCATAACACTGAAAAAGCACTTAGAAATACAGAGAACTGGGACACAGTTTGATCAACAGTAAATTAAATATTTATAGACTGCATGTCTTCGGTTTAAATGTATTTATTTTAATAAACTGATTTAAAACTTGTCCTTTATTTGTCTTCCAGCCTCTCAGGATTCTTTGGCTGTGACTGTGGAGGTTCAGGAGGGGGAACCGTCTGTCGTTCTGCCCTGTCAGATCAGCAAAACATTAGAAGACATTGTTACAGTGAAATGGAGTCGCTTTGATCTCAATCCCAACACTGTCCATCAACGGGACGAAGCAGACGACCTGCGTGGACAAAATCAGGTTTTCAGAGGAAGAACTTCAATGATACCTGATGCTCTGGACTCTGGTGACTTCAGCCTCACTCTGAGAGAACCTCAACTTTTAGACAGCGGCATCTACATCTGCAGCATGACTGAGGATCAGGAGGAAACAGCTCTGTCTGGCGTTCAGCTGCATGTCAAAGGTCAGCTACCTTTCACTCCTCCCAGTTATTAAAACCAGTTGTTTCCTGGTTTATAATGTCTAATAAATAATCTTGGTTAAATATGGTCTCTCAGCAACCATTGAGCTGATTTATGGTCAGGGTTTTGGCAAATAATTTTCATGAAATAAAAAACATATCCGAGTAAAAAATATGTTTTACTGAACAGTGATAAAGTCATCAAGCTGATTGAACTATGTCTCCTAAAACATTTTATTTTTCTATAGATTTTTTCAGTTTTCAATAATTATTCAATGACAGATATTCTGTCCAGATAATCATTATGTAGTTGACAGATAAACTAAATCCTACAGCTGTCAGAGAGTCTTCATCATCTATTAGTTAAATATCTCATCACTTCCTTATTTGTGGATTAAACTTATTTTTGCTGAAATGTATCAGATTCTACTGGTGGGAACTTATGGAGACATCAGCAGTAAAGATAACTGATATAACCTCCAGCTCCTCCCAATGACATTTATTTACAGTCCAATTAGATTATAGTTGTGATAGAAAACAAAGAAACCAGGTTTATCTAATGAGATCCAGCTAATGATATTAAGTTGCTGACTTCAGACTCATTTTGA
>NW_015116862.1:4270-7699 GCF_001443285.1 Poecilia latipinna | reverse complement strand
GTCAAAGTAAAATTTAAATCTCTACTGTAACAAGTTCTGGCACGACTGATTGACAGTAGATTACAAACTGCCTCTCAGTGAGCTGAAAGCAACTGTTCATAGTGGAAACAGGAAACTGTTCAGTGGATCATTCTGCCTCAGAGATGCACAAATGAATCTTTTTTTGCTGTTTTTCTTTCTCCTCATTAGTAGATAATATTATTAATCCTGGTCTGCAGTTATCAGCAGCTCTGTGTAGCTCAGGTTTCTCTTGGGGTCACAGTTTCCTTTTGTCATGGTTACAACACTGGATTAGGATTACAGGAGCAATGTTAGAGTGGTTCTGCTTTGACAGACACTTTGTGTTAATGTTGGCCATGTTTACTCCACTTCAGCACCACCTACATGCGGTGCTCCACAGGGTTTCATTCTGGGGTCACTTTTATTTCCATTGGGTCTGTTATAAGGAAGCATCATATTTCTTTTGGTGGTTAAGCAAACCAACTGCAGTGAGACTTCTGTGTGGTTTGATTGTGATGTGATTCTCTTTAGTGACACAACCTTCTCACATAATAATAATCATAATTTTATATTCTGGCTTTTTCTGCTGCAGAATAATGATGCATGTCTCACATCAATGACATAAAAGTCACATAAAATGCAACATGACCGTTTTGACTGCAGATACTTTGAAAACAATCAGATATGTATCTGAATTAGTGTCACTCATTCAGATACAGTGTTGGATTGAGTGGCTCAGATCAGATTTTTATGGGGGTGAAATTATAGGAAATGAGCCATTAAGACCGCCAGGAAAAAGCCACATATATGCCACATGTCAGCAAAAAAAAAGAGGATTTAAGTCGTATTTGCCTGCTGTGTGATCGTAGCCTGTCTTGGGCTCTGGTCTCTCTTTCATGTCTGCAGCTTGTTCAGATTGTTACAGCTCAGCTCTTAACAAGAGCTCATAGGTTTGAACCAATTTAAAATATATTCTGTGATTCTATCGGTTACAGAATATAGTTTAAAATCTTCTTATTGATTTTTAAATGCCCATAAAGAGTTGTATGCATGTTAGCCTGAACAAGTGCAGACATTCAGACCTGAAGCTGTTAATAACGGCTCTACCTCATGTGAAGTGGAGAGAAATTATAGTTGACTAAAAGTTTAATTTCAAAGATCTACATGTTGTTAGCAGGTGATTCTGTCCTCTCTGCCTCTTCCATCCTCACTTACATATAGTATTATTCACATATGGAGAAATGCAGGATTATTGTAAATAATTAACTTGCTGAAATTGTGAAAATGATCCTTTTCTGTTTTTCAGTCTTCATAACACTGAAAAAGCACTTAGAAATACAGAGAACTGGGACACAGTTTGATCAACAGTAAATTAAATATTTATAGACTGCATGTCTTTGGTTTAAATGTATTTATTTTAATAAACTGATTTAAAACTTGTCCTTTATTTGTCTTCCAGCCTCTCAGGATTCTTTGGCTGTGACTGTGGAGGTTCAGGAGGGGGAACCGTCTGTCGATCTGCCCTGTCAGATCAGCCATAAATTACAAGACATTGTTACAGTGAAATGGAGTCGCTTTGATCTCAATCCCAACACTGTCCATCAACGGGACGAAGCAGACGACCTACGTGGACAAAATCAGGTTTTCAGAGGAAGAACTTCAATGATACCTGATGCTCTGGACTCTGGTGACTTCAGCCTCACTCTGAGAGAACCTCAACTTTTAGACAGCGGCATCTACATCTGCAGCATGACTGAGGATCAGGAGGAAACAGCTCTGTCTGGCGTTCAGCTGCATGTCAAAGGTCAGCTACCTTTCACTCCTCCCAGTTATTAAAACCAGTTGTTTCCTGGTTTGTAATGTCTAATAAATAATCTTGGTTAAATATGGTCTCTCAGCAACCATTGAGCTGATTTATGGTCAGGGTTTTGGCAAATAATTTTCATGAAATAAAAAACATATCCGAGTAAAAAATATGTTTTTCTGAAAAGTTATATAGAAATCAAGCTGATTGAACTATGTCTCCTAAAACATTTTATTTTTCTATAGATTTTTTCAGTTTTCAATAATTATTCAATGACAGATATTCTGTCCTGATAATCATCCTGTAGTTGACAGATAAACTAATTCAGCTGTCAGAGTCTTCATCATCTATTAGTTAAATATCTCATCACTTCCTTATTTGTGGATTCAACTTATTTTTGCTGAAATGTATCAGATTCTACTGGTGGGAACTTATGGAGACATCAGCAGTAAAGATAACTGATATAACCTCCAGCTCCTCCCAATGACATTTATTTACAGTCCAATTAGGTTCTAGTTGTGATAGAAAACAAAGAAAGCAGGTTTATCTAACGAGATCCAGCTAATGATATTAAGTTACTGACTTCAGACTCATTTTGAGCAGAACCTGAACAGGGTGGAATAATAAGAGAGGAATCCTGGGTTTTACCACATTGGGAAAAAGCCTAAAGCAACACTGTAGGCAGGGAGCCCAGTCCTACCTAAGATACCTGGTAGTTTAGCTAGGCTTAGTGTGAAAGATTATATAAATTAGGTAATGGAGCTGTTCAACATCCAGCTTAGGGCAGCAGAGCCTCTCTGTGCTGTTCAGTCTCCAGTGACCAGCATGTTGAAATAACATGTTCAGGTTGACAAAGTGTGCCGTATTTTCCGCACCTAAAAACCTTCAATTTCCTCAAAAGCCGACGGTGCGCCTTATAATCCGGTGCGCCTTATATATGGACCAATATTGAGCCACAACAGGTCTAGCAACTACGGTAAGCAGCCGCCGACTTCATTTTCCCCGTAGAAGAAGAAGTGCGTGGTGCATGCTGGGATAGTTGTCAGAACGCTGGTTTGTTAATAAAGTTAGATAATACATTTAAAGCCAGGGGGGCCGAGGGGCGGGGGAAGAGAGACAGAGACTTTTTTTTCCAAAGAACTTTATTTAAATGAAATTAGTATACATCAAAACAACATAATGAAGTATACAACACAATACAACAGCCAAGCAACACAGCCAGGGGTGATTAGATAAGAACATGCAAAGATGTACATATTGAGATTGTCCTTTGAGTCATTTGTAGAGTTTGTTACTGATTTGATATATAGTGAGAGACAGAGACTGCGGCGGCAGCGTGTCGGTTGGTCTGTGTTACCCAGAAAGCAGTTGGGCAAAATATCACAACACCAACACCGTGAGTGAAACAATGACTCAGGCAGATTACTATTTAAAGTACTTGGGGACTACTTATTTATAAATGTAGATGTGTAATAAGAGTACGGATCAAATTCTAAAGAGTTTAGTCTATGTGCCTTATATATAATAAAAAGTTTTAAAATAGGCCAGTCATTGAAGGTGCACCTTATAGTGCGGAAAATACGGTAATCTCCACACTCCAGTTGTACCAAATGTACTAACTGGAA
>NW_015116862.1:0-1966 GCF_001443285.1 Poecilia latipinna | reverse complement strand
TTCATGAAATAAAAAACATATCCAAGTAAAAAATATGTTTTACAGAACAGTGATAAAGTCGACTCATCAAGCTGACCGAACTATGTCTCCTAAAACATTTTATTTTTCTATAGATTTTTTCAGTTTTCAATAATTATTCAATGACAGATATTCTGTCCTGATAATCATCCTGTAGTTGACAGATAAACTAATTCAGCTGTCAGAGTCTTCATCATCTATTAGTTAAATATCTCATCACTTCCTTATTTGTGGATTCAACTTATTTTTGCTGAAATGTATCAGATTCTACTGGTGGGAACTTATTACATGGAGACATCAGCAGTAAAGATAACTGATATAAACTCCAGCTTCTCCCAATGACATTTATTTACAGTCCAATTAGGTTCTAGTTGTGATAGAAAACAAAGAAAGCAGGTTTATCTAATGAGATCCAGCTAATGATATTAAGTTGCTGACTTCAGACTCATTTTGAGCAGAACCTGAACAGGGTGGAATAATAAGAGAGGAATCCTGGGTTTTACCACATTGGGAAAAAGCCTAAAGCAACACTGTAGGCAGGGAGCCCAGTCCTACCTAAGATACCTGGTAGTTTAGCTAGGCTTAGTGCAAAATATTATATAAATTAGGTTATGGAGCTGTTCAACATCCAGCTTAGGGCAGCAGAGCCTCTCTGTGCTGTTCAGTCTCCAGTGACCAGCATGTTGAAATAACATGTTCAGGTTGACAAAGTGTGCCGTATTTTCCGCACCTAAAAACCTCCAATTTCCTCAAAAGCCGACGGTGCGCCTTATATATGGACCAATATTGAGCCACAACAGGTCTAGCAACTACGGTAAGCAGCCGCCGACTTCATTTTCCCCGTAGAAGAAGAAGTGCGCGGTGCATGCTGGGATAGTTGTCAGAACGCTGGTTTGTTAATAAAGTTAGATAATACATTTAAAGCCAGGGGGTCCGAGGGGCGGGGGAAGAGAGACAGAGACTTTTTTTTATCCAAATAACTTTATTTAAATGAAATTAGTATACATCAAAACAACATAATGAAGTATACAACACAATACAACAGCCAAGCAACACAGCCAGGGGTGATTAGATAAGAACATGCAAAGATGTACATATTGAGATTGTCCTTTGAGTCATTTGTAGAGTTTGTTATTGATTTGATATATAGTGAGAGACAGAGACTGCGGCGGCAGCGTGTCGGTTGGTCTGTGTTACCCAGAAAGCAGTTGGGAACAATATCACAACACCAACACCGTGAGTGAAACAATGACTCAGGCAGATTACTATTTAAAGTACTTGGGGACTACTTATTTATAAATGTAGATGTGTAATAAGAGTACGGATCAAATTCTAAAGAGTTTAGTCTATGTGCCTTATATATAATAAAAAGTTTTAAAATAGGCCATTCATTGAAGGTGTGGAAAATACGGTAATCTCCACTCCAGTTGTACCAAATGTACTAACTGGAAGGGAACAAATCAAGAGTTTAATCAAAAAGAAACAGCATGGTTGTTGACTATCAGAGGTAGTCAAAAGGAATCCAGCAAATAATAATCAATATTGATGATGATAATATCACTCCAGTGCTTACAGTAAGCTGGGCTGGAAGGGAAATGTTCTGTTAGCGTTGACCATCATTTCCAAAGGGCTACATATTGTTATCTTATCTAGTGTTATTCACATAAGAATTGATGTGATGAAGTTGTGAAAATGATCCTTTTTCTGGACTTCATTAACTCTCTGGAGTTTTTCCCCTATTGCTTTATAACACTGCAAAAAGTAGTAATATAGAGAACTGGGAGCCGGTTGGGTTATATGATTAACTGATTAAAAGAAAAGAGTTTCTAATGTTTAAATTTATTAATTTTGACATGCTGATTTAAAACATTTATTCTCTCTATTTGTCCTTCCAGCCTCTCAGCATTCTTTAGATGTGACTCTGGATGTTCATCAGGGGGATTCATCT
>NW_015116861.1:26423-27604 GCF_001443285.1 Poecilia latipinna | reverse complement strand
GGTCTGTCTGTTTAATAACTACGTGTCCTTCATTTTTGTTGTAAAAAATGAATTACAATTCATTTTTGTCAAACAAACAACAGCAAAAGTTTGTTTTGCTGTTGGATTTGTTAGTATCAGCTGGTTAGTATCTTCGTGTTTCTGTAAAGCTCAATAATTCCTCAGTACAGGTGAGTTTATATATGAAAGTTTGTACATGACAATTAACCTTTTAAAACATTAGAAATTATTTTATTTTTGACATTATACACGATGGTTTATGATTAATCGCAAAAAGGTGCTCAAATAAATTGCAAACACACATGCAATCAATTCCTAAAACAAGTAAATGTAACGCGGGTGAAACTGCAGCGTTTTAGTGCCATATCTGTCCAGAAGAAAACTGAGGAACCAGGTTCTGACTCAGTCACGTGGTACGGCCCGTTCACGCGGCTTCCAACGTCACATCCTGCTTCCTCCTGGTTTACTCGACACATTCCCAGAATCTTCGGTACAGAAAGCACATCGCTAGTTTTATATAAATATGTGACTATTTGCTTTAAAAATGTCTTCAGTTCCGCCTCAGAGAGAGTTTATCAACGAGCTGCTAACTCCTGCTGAAGAAACATTCACAGAGTCGGAAGAAATCAGCGTCAAGATGGAGGAAAAGATGGAGGATCAGCGCAGACTGCTGGATTTTACCCGGATACCGAAGATCATGTTACACTGGATAGATACGAAACACCTTCACGTTTTACTGATATCAGGCGCGAATAAGGATTTATAGCTTCTGATTATGACTGAAATGTGTTTTCTGTGTGCTATTTTAATTTATATTAAAAAGCTAATATCTGAGTTTTTAGCCAATCTATTACTTCTTTTGGAATTGTTTGTAGTTTGTTTAGCTGTTTTAAGCTTAAAATTCTCATCTCTTTAAACTTTTAGATTTCATCACAATTTTGATCCTTTTCTTGTTTTTATTCTTTTTTTTTAGATTTTATGTATTATATCATCACTTTTCTCAAATACACAATTCTCAACATCTGTAATTATTTGATATATTTTACTAGATTTTGTTCTTAAATCACTCTTGCATGTTAGAATAGCTGTTGAAATAAAATATGATAAATGGGACTTGTTCTGAACGCTAATTGGAGCTAATGCTAGCTTACTTCTACACGTGTGTGAGAGCTAACAGGAGC
>NW_015116861.1:19474-21649 GCF_001443285.1 Poecilia latipinna | reverse complement strand
CACAATATGGAAAAAAATAGCATGTAAGTTTTAGCTAAACAAACAAGCTTTAATGTAGCTTTAGTGCTCGTAAAAATATTCACACAAATCTTTATTTTATTATGTTGTAGGTCAACACAAAGGGGCGTGGCATTGTAAATTAAAAAAAGAATCTGAAAAGTTTCAGCTTTTGTGTTTAGCTCCCCTGAGTCGATACTTTGTAGAAGTATTCGTTGCTGCTGTGGTTTTACGGTATGTTTCTATCAGCCTCTAGACGCTGACCTTTGACCTTTCTGCACATTGTTCTGAACAGAAAAGCTCACACTGAGTCTCTGCACATGAGATGGATTGATATGTGTTTGTTCACCATTCAGATGTACATTTACTATTTTTGGTCATGTTATATCTACATTTTCAATGTTTTGGCGGCAGTTTGGGCTAAATATGTTAATGTTTGGTGTGATTTGGTGGATGTAGTGGCCGAATGCAACCAGCAGGGGGAGTCTAGCGCTAGAGCACCGGAACTTCCTCCTCAGATAATAACATGCTCGAGCGGAAGGAACGTGTCTGACTCTTTTATTGAAATATTCTCCTTCTTCAGGGCTTTTACACACAGAGCATTTGTCACATGTATCAGTTAAACTCAAATAAGGACGATGAGAGCTCTTTCAAATCATTATGCCATAAAACTCATAGACATAATATAAGATATATGTAAATATTGTGTATGATAAACCTGGTCCGGAATCAGTCACGTGGTACGGCCCGCTCGCGCGGCTTCAAACGTCACATCCTGCTCCAGGAACAAAAGCCTCGATACGCGCATCCTAAAAATCCTCCTGGTTTACTGGACACTCGCCCCGAAGCCTCGGCACAGAAAGCACATCGCTAGTTTTATATAAATTTGAGTATTTGCTGTAAAATGTCTTCGGTTCCGCCTCAGAGAGAGTTTATCAACGAGCTGTTAACTCCTGCTGAAATATCATTCACAGAGTTTGAAGAAATCAGCGTCAAGTTGGAGGAAAAGATGGAGGATCAGCGCAGACTGCTGGATTTTACCCCAATACCGAAGATCATCTTACACCGGATAGGTAAGAAACACCTTCACGTTTTACTGATGATATGAGGCACGAAAGCGGAGAAAAGCTGGAGGAAAAACACGAGACAGATTAAAGGAAATGATGTGTGAGACCGAATTAGGATGAACAATGTTTATGAAATGTAAATCCTCTCTGGACATTCCAGTTTCCTCCTCTGATCTTTTGTTAAAATCATGATTCTACTGTTTGACCAGCATTTCTTTAAAATGCTCAACATAAATCCTGTTGGCTGTTACATCAGTGCAGACATTTTTATTTCTGCTGTTGCTTCTAGTGTGAGAGGGACCATTTATGACCCAACCAACTTTAGTCTTTACAGCATAAGGCCCACCATTCACACTGTTTATCACCTCCCAGGGCTCTAAAACATTTCAAACATCAGCTCCTATCAGTACTTCCACATCTGCATTGATGTTATGAAGCTTAACAGGTTTAGGATGAGGCCACTGATGAATGTCTTTCTGCTGGGGAATATTCAGTGTAGAAACTGGCCTGGTACTTTGAGTCAAAACATCTGGCAGCTCTATGAAGTCATTTGTTTCAAAAACTTGTACATTAACGATCTTATTTTGACTCATTGTTCTTAGTAGAATATTTGTCCTTTTGCCCTTTAAGTTCAGACTTTTTGCCAGAGTTTCAGTACAGAATGTACCTGAACTTCCTGGATCAAGAAATGCATAAGTTTGTACAACTTTGTTGCTCTTTTGACTTTTAACTTTAACTGCAACAATAGAAAAAATGGCATCGTCATCATGACCGGCCCCAATATGCCCACATGTCTGGGTGGTTGGGACCTTGTTGTCTGTTGGATTTGTTCTGAAGAGGCTCCTGGCTCCTTTAGCTCTATGTGAAGAACCCCTGGATGCTTTTGGTGACACACGTTGCAATCTAAACGACTCCTGCAGTCTTTGCTTGTGTGACCAACCTTCAGACAACCGAAACAAATCCCCCTTTGTTTAATGAAGGTCAACTTGTCCCGATGCATTTTAGCTTTAAACTGCATACAGTTTTCCAATAGATGATTTCTTTGTAAACAAAACAAGCAGCTGTGAAGCAGTGGTGGGAAGTAACTGTACGTAAGTACATTTTTCGTGTA
>NW_015116861.1:12600-13941 GCF_001443285.1 Poecilia latipinna | reverse complement strand
GTCAATAATATGTTTTGATTGATTTTCATACCTAAAAATTGCTAAGTTTAGATTAATCCAAGAAATAGCCTCATAGATGCATCAAGAGATTAAAGTTAAAGGTTGATTATTTGACTCAAAATAAGAAGTTTTTGTTTTGTGTTTTGGTCCAGATCTCCGTGAAATTATTGTGTGTAAAGATGACGGGGTTCTCAATGAGCTCAGCAACCAGGAGGGCAACTACACTTTAAAACAAGAGGAACCAGAACCTCTGCAGATAAAACAGGAACCAGAACCTCAACAGCTCAAAGAGAAGCAAATCTGCATCAGTCAGGATGAAGAGCAGCTTGTGCTGAAACTGGAGACTGATGACATTTTGGTGAATCCTGCTACTGTGCAGAGAATTTGCAAAGAAACAGAACCACATAGGAACCAACTCATCTCTCATGGTTCTCCTGAAGATGAGAATCAGGATCAGGAAGGAAGCAAATCTGAGGACTCAGGAAAAAAGAGAGATGAAAAACAGAAAAGCCAGAGATATCAGAAAACCAAACAGCAGAAAGGTAAAACTGAGAGTTCAAAACAGAAAACACACAAGAAAGCTCATCCAGACCAAAAACAATATTCTTGTAACATCTGTGATGAAGCCTTTTCTCAAAGCAGTTCCTTGACAACACACATGAGAACTCACACTGACAAGAAACTGTTTACATGTTCAACTTGTGAAAAAAGTTTCAAAAGGAAATCAAACTTACTTGAACACATGAAGATTCACACAGGCGAGAAGGCTTTTTCATGTGAGACTTGTGGAAAAAGTTTCAAAACCAAATCAAGCTTACTTCATCATATGAAGATTCACATAGGTAAGAAGCCTTTCTCATGTCAGACTTGTGGAAAAAGTTTCATAACCAAATCAAACTTACTTCAACATATGAAGATTCACACAGGCGAGAAGCCTTTCTCATGTGAGACTTGTGGGAAAAGTTTCAAAACCAAATCAAGCTTACTTCGTCATATAAAGATTCACACAGGCGAGAAGCCTTTCTCATGTGACACTTGTGGAAAAAGTTTCATAACCAAATCAAACTTACTTGAACACATGAAGATTCACACAGGTGAGAGGCCTTTCTCATGTGAGACTTGTGGAAAAAGTTTCAAAACCAAATCAAGCTTAGTTTGTCATATGAAGACTCACACAGGTGAGAAGCCTTTCTCATGTGAGAATTGTGGGAAAAGTTTCAAAACCAAATCTCATTTACTTGAACACATGAAGATTCACACAGGTGAGAGGCCTTTCTCATGTGAGACTTGTGGAAAAAGTTTCAAAACCAAATCTCACTTACTTTGTCATATTAAGATTCA
>NW_015116861.1:5493-10434 GCF_001443285.1 Poecilia latipinna | reverse complement strand
GAAGTTACTAATAGCAGGAGTGGAGGTGCGCCAATAAGCAAGTTTACATGCATCAACTATAAACTCATCTTTTAGGAATAATGATACGCTCATGACAATAGAGACATGTGCAGTTCTTTTTCTTTTTTCTAAGGAAAAATAAAAAGCTAATTTTTAGGATTTTCTTTGGTTTTAATGTAGAGAATTTAATTATGCTGTATAACAATTGTAAAATATAAACGTAACTACTTCATGGATTTCACCTATCACAGGTTTTTCTCGGAATGCAAAAAACAAGGATTTGCTGTAATCCAAAAAAAAAAACTGCATAGATGCAGCAAGGGATTAAAGTTAAATGTTGATTATTTGACTCAAAATGAAAAGCTTTTGTTTTGTGTTTTTGTCCAGATCTCCATCAATGCTGCGTGTGTAAAGAGGACAGAGTTCTCAATGAGCTCAGCAACCCGGAGGGGAGCTCCACTTTAGAACAAAAGGAACCAGAACATCAACAGCTCAAAGAGAAGCAAATCTGCATCAGTCAGGATGAAGAGCAGCTTGTGCTGAAACTGGAGACTGGTGACACTTTGGTGAATCCTTCTACTGTGCAGAGAATTCGCAAAGAAACAGAACCACATAGGAACAAACTCATCTCTTCAGGTTCTTCTGAAGATGAGAATCAGGATCAGGAAGGAAGCAAATCTGAGGACTCAGAAAAAAAGAGAGATGAAAAACAAAAACGGCAGAGATATCGGAGAACCAAACAGCAGAAACGTAAAACTGAGAGTTCAAAACAGAAAACACACAAGACAGCTCATCCAGGCCAAAAACAATATTCTTGTAAAATCTGTGATAAAGCCTTTTCTCAAAGCGGTTCCTTGACAACACACATGAGAACTCACACTGACAAGAAACTGTTCACATGTTCAGCTTGTGGAAAAAGCTTCCGATTCAAATCAAATTTACTTGAACACATGAAGATTCACACAGGTGAGAGGCCTTTCTCATGTGAGACTTGTGGAAAAAGTTTCAAAACCAAATCAAGCTTACTTCGTCATATCAAGATTCACACAGGCGAGAAGCCTTTCTCATGTGAGACTTGTGGAAAAAGTTTCAAAACCAAATCTCATTTACTTGAACACATGAAGATTCACACAGGTGAGAGGCCTATCTCCTGTGAGACTTGTGGAAAAAGTTTCAGAAGAAAATCAAACTTACTTGAACACATGAAGATTCACACAGGTGAGAGGCCTTTCTCATGTGAGACTTGTGGAAAAAGTTTCAAAGCCAAATCAAGCTTAGTTTGTCATATGAAGACTCACACAGGTGAGAGGCCTATCTCCTGTGAGACTTGTGGAAAAACTTTCAAAACTAAATCTGAGTTACGTTGTCACATGATGATTCACACAGGTAAGCCTGTCATATGTTTAACCTGTGGAAAACGTTTCCGATTCAAATCTGAGTTACTTCGTCACATGACGATTCACACAGGAGAGAAGACTTTCTCATGTGTGCACTGTGGAAAAAGTTTCAGAGACAAATATCAGTCACTTCGTCACATGAAAATTCACACAGGTGAAAAACGTTCTTCATGCGTGAACTGTGGAAAAAGTTTCAGAGACAAATATCATTTACTTCGTCACATGAAAATTCACACAGGTGAAAAGCCTTTCTCATGTGTGACCTGTGGGAAAAGTTTCATATGCAGATTTCAGTTAGTTGATCACATGAAGTATCACACAGGAGAGAATCTTTTTTCATGTGTGATCTGTACAAAAGGTTTTATAAGAAAATCTCAGTTAGTTGTTCACATGAAGGTTCATACAGGAGAGAGGCCTTTCTCATGTTTTACTTGTGGAAAAAGCTTCCATATGAAATCAAGTGTAATTAATCACATGAGATGTCACACAGGTGACAGGCCTTACTTTTGTGGGACCTGTGGGAAAAGGTTCAGACAAAAAAGTAATTTAACTGTTCACATGACGACTCACACAGGAGAGAGGCCTTTCTCATGTACGTACTGTAAAAAAAGGTTTGCCAGGAAACCACTATTAAATAGTCACATGGCAATTCACAGAGCTCGGAAAACTGTCTTATGTCGCAGTTGTGGAAAAGGTTTTATAGCCAAATCTTGTTTAGTTGTTCACATGAGAATTCATACAGGTGAGAAGCCTTTCAAATGTGTAAGATGTGGGAAAAGGTTCAGATACAGCAGTTTAGATCGTCACATGAGGATCCATACAGATGAGAAGCCTTACTCTTGTGGGACCTGTGGAAAAAGGTTCCGTCAAAAAGGTAATTTAACTAGTCACATGAGGATTCATACAGATGAGAAACCTTTCTCATGTAGAACTTGTGGAAAAAGTTACAAAGTCAAAACAGGTTTAATTGCCCACACATATACACATTCAAAGGTGAAGCCTTTCTCATGTGGGAGCTGTGGAAAAGGCTTCAGTCATCAGAGCAGTTTAACTACACACATGAAGACTCATACAGGATGAGCAGCATAATCAGACCCTCAAGTACCAAAACACAATATCTCACAGTTTGGAAGCAGATTAATTACAGCTGAGTAACATTTCTATAATGTAGCAGCTTGGAGAAGAAGGCATTTAGAATTCAAATTTATCTAAAACACAAAACTTTCACTTTATTCTGTCTGTTGTATCTTTTCATTTTAAATGGTTAAATGAGATATAAAGTCTTATGACGTTATGCATGCATTTTAATGTTTTTCTTTCTAGTGAGATAATGATCTGTCTTTGGAAGTAACAATGGATTTGAATGTTTTCAGATTTAGATTTGTAAAACTTGGAGTCATTGTATGTCTATTCTTTCTACTTTGTTTTATTTAGTTTTGGTTAGAGTAAAGCATGTTAGTTGTTACTATATGAACTGGTGAGGGATATATATTTAGATCAGGGGTTGTTTTGCTGGAATATTTTCCATATTTCACCAATTTTTGTCTTTTTTTTGCTTTTAACCTTTTAACCCTCACCTTCTAAATCACCAAAAATCCATAATGGTGTACGCAAATTAAATCAGCTGCTGTTATAGAACCATTTGGAGTATATACAAAAACTGTCTCTTTATGAAGACTATAAGCAATTTTTTTTGCAGTTAAAAATACTTTAACTGTAAGTAGTTTGTAGCTATTACGTTTATAACACAAAAAAATTAAAAATATTGCTTCACCCAGATTTTTCATTTTTATTTCTTGTAAATGCAAATTGAATGTTGAATGTTGACAGTAAAATACAATACAATTCTGCTTGTGAATTTGAAGACGGATCAAAATAGCACAAAAAAGAAATATCATTTTGGCGTCTCCATTTGGCACACGTGGACAACACCTGACATATAATCTTTAAATGTCTGTAACTGTAGCATACAGTCAGACCTCCTCTTCCTTCTTGCAATACGCTGTCCGTCTGTCCTCTCCAACACTCAACGGTACACTAGCCCCCCATCTCTCCTTCGAACGCACGCCTCGGTGGCTTTAGATTTAGTCTCCAACTTGACCAGACAGAAATATTCCAGCAATAATACAGCCATGTCAAAACGAGCTCAAGTCGCTCTCTGGATATTATTGGCTCTGAAAAAGCCATTTCATAACATCATTGGTCAAATGCGGCGTCAATCAAAAGGGGGGCTCTAGGCTCCCCAATAAAAGCGTTACAATGGACACTGGCAGAGTTGAAACCTGTAAATCTCACCTCAGGGAAAAAAAATGGAAAAACGGCACGCTGGCATTCTTGTTTGGCTTAAGGGGTTTTAGACAGGTTTTAGGCCCCTCTGTCATTTGAGGTTATACCCAGACGTAACTAAAAATGCAGCTGAATAGCCGATGTCAACGTAATTATAATTTGACAGGTAAAAACAGAAGGACTTTTTAAATGCTGTCAGTCAAAATGACAAAATAGTATTGTATGATCTCTGATTTACTTTCAATTTTTTTATTCTAATTTGAATCTAAATGTACTTTTTTATTACTTTCCCTGAGTTTCTTGGACAACACCTGATAAATAATCTTTAAACATCTGTAACTTTAGCATACAGTCAGACCTCCTCTTCCTTCTGCTGTCCGTCTGTCCTCTCCAACACTCAACGGTACGCTAGCCCCCCATCTCTGTTGATTGTATGATGGCAACAATTCAGATGTTGCAGAGTTTTTTTCTAAGTTATGATGCCTGGGATGTGTTCATTTTTTGTTAAAACACCTGCATTGACTTTGTTAATTTTACTCTAAACTGAAACTATTTTTACCTGTGTGATTTTTTAAAAAGAATCTAACACTCTTTGAGAAGGTTTTTGTTTTTTAGGATATTAGAAAATGTATTGATGATGCAGATTCAATTTCAGATAGAAATGTGACTATCACAAACTTTCTGTATAATTCTTAGATAATAAAGTTTTTTCATACTAATGATGGTCTTTGTCTTTTTTCTGTTTAGTAGTGGGTTGGGACCCATGTAAAAGTTTCTGCTTCTTAAGTCATTTCTCTCATTTCTCCCAAGTTTCTGTCTTTTTAAGCCAGTATTTTTATTTACTTTTCACTCGTAGTTGCTTATTTCAGGAGAATCATTCACAAATAAAGTTTCGGATTGATGGTTCAAAAAGTCTGCCTTGTTGGCCAAATTGGTGTTTTCCTGGGTTGACAATCAGGCCATGAACTTCTGGCCTGATAGTCAACCACGTGGTTATAGTTTCAAATGCTGATGTATAAAACTGATTTGTAGTGTTGAGAGGAAAAATTCTTGAACTTTAAAAACCTTTTGACTCGTTAAATCCTCTCTATGCCCGGGTTCAGAAAAATGCTGTGCACAAAGACTGAGATCACACAGAGATAACAGCGTCACAATAATCAGCATTTATTCAAGACAGACCCATACTATCACCAGACAAACACATCACAAAACATCAGAAACCTCAGAGCACAAACACATGAATCTATCTACCTGAGAG
>NW_015116861.1:0-1431 GCF_001443285.1 Poecilia latipinna | reverse complement strand
TTCAATTTTTTTATTCTAATTTGAATCTAAATGTACTTTTTCATTACTTTCCTCTGAGTTTCTGATTCAGGGTCGTATCTGGTAGGCAGATTTCAGCTCCTCTAAAACATTCAGCATCTATGAAAAACAAAACAAATCTGCTTAGATTGAAGTTGAAATACTTGAGAATCAGGCGTTTTATTTTTACAAATGAAGATAAAGAGTTATGCTTCAACCTAAGATCATCAAAGATTTCTCAGAGTAAATATGGATTTAAAGCTTCTGATAACGAGTGAAATGTTCTTTCTGTTTGCTATTTCAATCTTTAAAAAAGCTATTTTTAGCCAATCTTTTTGAAGTTTATGTAATTGATCTGTTTAGCTCTCTTAAGCTTGAACTTCTCATCTTTTTAAAATGTTATATTTCATCACAAACTTTCTTTTTTCCTGCTTTTGTTTTATTGTTTAACTTGGTAGATTTATATTTTGAGAATAAATGATTCTCATCATCTTTAATTATTTGATGTATTTAACTAGTTTAGTCTTATGTAAACTTGTTTTTTTCTTAAATCACTCTTGCATGTGAAAATAGTTCTGTTGAAATAAAATATGATTGAATGAAATCTTAATTTCTTTTGTTTTGCAGTGGCTCCTGAGCCTCTGCAGGTTCAGAGACTGAGACTGAATCCCCAAACAGAAAATCGAAGTAGATTCAGTCTTTTAAGTCGTCCTGACACTGATAGCAGCAGCAGCAGCAGCTTTCCTCATCCAGAGACGGCAACACAGTGGTCAAAAATCACATTTATTACCAGACTGTGCATCCTGAGGAAAGACTCCAGGGAAGTTAAAGTGAATGTCAGTGTGACTTCAGCCAAGGAATCTACCTCCAACCTGACTGCAGCCTGGTGTATAAACGTGTTTGCATTTGCAGTTATAGCTGCTGGAAACTATAAAAGCTAAGGTTCATTACAGTTTTCTACATTTCACAATGCATAATATAGCAAAAAATAACATGTAAGGTAAACAAACCAGCATTAATGTAGGTTTAGTGGTTGTAAAAATATTCACACAAATCTGTATTTTAATTATGTTGTGGACATTTATAAAAAATACAATTGTTTATAAATGTAGCTTTGATAGATGTTTGAATATGGTTTCAATTAAGAAAAAAACGTGTTATGATCGATTAAGTGCGCTGATACGTCATTGTGCCTGCTAAACACATAAGCAGAGTGGAGTGGTGGACCGCTCCAAGATGGCCGCCCTAAATCTCGCCAGCGACAATAGGCGAGAGTAAAAATAAATAAAACTAAAAAAGACAATAGGCGAGAGCGGTCCATGAGGTGTCTATGCTTATATTATGTCTACGGGTCCTTCTCAACAACAGTGTTTCAACACCATAGACAATATAAGAGTAGACCCCGCATTGGCCGCTCCGGCGCAGGAAATACGG
>NW_015116860.1:24192-27607 GCF_001443285.1 Poecilia latipinna | reverse complement strand
TTATATGTAAAGGTCATTATTATGTTTATTCAGTTAAACTATGAAAAAACATAGTCGCCTCCAAATCATAGTGCAGCAAATAGAGCAGCTGTTCCCGCTGCCTTTTATCCACCGCCTTTTCTTTTTGTTACGTCTTTTATCTCTTAAAATGAGTCCACAAACTGTGAGACCAAACTGGTCATTCTAAATTCCCGTATGCTATGTTGGGGGTTTTTCTGGATTATCCTCTGGAATCGGGATGTTCGTGTGGTGTGTTCCTCCTGCCTTGGACACACGAACCGATCGAACCTGTTGTACTTTTATCAGCTCTGTGGTCACAGAGGTTTGGAGAATCGGCCAACAATTCTTAAATCTTGCCGTCTAAACCAGACTTAAGACTCACAAGCTCTACTCATCTCCTCTCGACCACTGCCCAAACGCTCTGACTCTGGTCGCTATGGTAACGTTTACATATCCCTTCAAAATAACAGAAGCGCCACAAAAACGAACATTTTACTTTCGTGAAAATTGTAACTCACGATAATGACTAACGTGAGCCCTGAGCTTGTTTCTCTGCAACGAGACGGTTCCATCTGAAAGTGATGAGAGACAACGACACCCGAAGTGTTGCTTATATCCACAGCCTGCTGGGTCTCTAGTGCGAAGCAGTTTGAAGCTTCATTGCCTCATTAGCAGCCGGTCGCCGCATGTTACACAGAGCGGCTTGTAATGTGGGACTCACCTACCGGTCCAGGATAAATCCATCCTCCTGTCTCTTCTCTGAGCCTTTTCCCCTTTGCAAAGAAAATTTCCAAAGACATCTGATCTGTTTCTTACTCATTTTGCTGCTTGTGGGCTCAGCGTTGGCGCGCAAGTAACCAAGAGAATCCGGTTAAAGGATTTTCAAAATAACAGATCCTCCAGACTCGAATAATACATAAAACGGAAATATTTAATTATTTCTTGTGCGGCCCGGTACCAATTGGTCCACGGACCGGTAACGGTACACGGACCAGGAGGTTGGGGACCACTGGTCTAGACTACAACTCTGTGGCTGCTTGGTTCCATGTCCTCTCCTGCTAGTTGGATTTCTTTCAAAATAAATACCACTAGTGGCAAAAAAAAAGTGAAGTTCATGTTATGTTAGGACAGGAGACGAGATGTTTCCATCCCTGAAATTATGCATAGAATCACGTATCTAAGTCTAAACTATGTTACGGAGTAAACACAATAAAAACATGCTTTATCTGTGGCATTGTTCATTAAAATGGCACATTTCTGATGTATTAAAATTAAATACGATCGGTACACTTAATGATATTAGCGATTAGGTATTACTCAGCAAGTACTTTTTCTTTTAATACTTAAGTATTTTTAAAAGCCAGTACTTTTTTTTTACTTTTACTGAAGTAAAATGTTAATGTGGTACTTTTACTTTTACTTGAGTACATTTTTGTCTGTGTATTTGTTCTTTATTTAAGTAAATTTTTGAGTACTTTCTCCACCACTGATGACCTGTAGGGAGACTTTTTGATACAATTATTGTTTCCCATTGATTGTAAAATTTAAGAGAAAACACCCCCACAAGGTAAGTAGGTCACTGGAGTGAGTAAATTCTCAAAGCTTTTCTATGACATATCATGCCCTCTGTCTTGTGCCATGGGCACCCCTGCAGTAATGAGGTAATTGATTGCACTCCTTGATGAACGATAATACCTTGTTATAGCCATATGCACAGAGAGACCCCCTAGTATTCTATGCTCTCCTTGCCTCTATACCCTTGATAAAGTCTGCTCTGTATTATCTTCACTGGGAGCAAGCTGAGGCGGCAGGGGCCTTATCTCCAATGACCTCATGGACCAGGCATTAATCACCATCTGCAAAGAAAGAAATTAGCCTCAGAACAATCTCCGCACCATCTCCAAATGATTAACTCTCAACCCACTCTCTTCTGACATTGCTGCACAATGCCATGTCATTTTGGGAAAAATACTCTAAATGCTTGAAAAGGAGAAAGCATGGTGAGACATAAATGACATTGTAATTAGCTACATTTCCAGTTAAGAAGATGTTGCTAAATTCCCTCTCTGGCTGATTGTTGCTGCATTCTGGAAAAAGAAACAGTTTGTTTTACATAATGAAACCGATTTAGCAAATAATTTAAAGCAATGTTAAGAGCGTTGTTAATGAAATTACTCTCCCACATTCTTAGCCTCCCTTTCATTAACGAATTATACCACAATTCATTAACTAATGTACGTCTAAGTGTTTGTTGTGTAGAGACAACAATTATGCCAATTAAAGAATGTGGCAATTTAAATGACGGCTTGGAGTGTGTCTATGTTAGTTCTCCTAACAACCATTTGGTATGGAGGGAGCTAGTTTTCTCAGGAAAGAACAAAAGGTGTATGTTAAACAACAAGCAATTACAGCCAAAAGAGGAGCCCTGAGGCAGGGGACAAATACAAATACAACTTGAAAGTAAAGAAATCAAGCCTTTGATTGCAACATTCAAACTGTTCTACTCACCCATCTGTAGGATAGGATATCCAGCTGTTCAAGAGCTCATTTGTCTTCCTCTCATACCTTCTCTACCCCCTCAGTCTCACTCCACCCATCCATCTCCCCTGGCCAAGCCTCTCAGCTGAAGCTTGTCTTGGGCACGGCTTGGCTCACGACTACATGCAGATGTCCATGATGGATGCTCAAAGAGTTGACCCCCTGACCAATGAGCCAACGGGCAAACAGCACAATGTCTAAAGCTCTCTGCCAGGAGTGATATTGATTTTGCTTTCCATGCACTTTGGAAACCAACTCCAAAACTCCCCCTATCTGTCTTAGATTGGAAGAAATTCAATAGACTTTTGATGTGCACTTTGCATTGTTGCTAAGGAGACAGCCCTGTGGAGCCTGAAGTTTTGGGGGAGAAGCTGAACAATGCAGATAGAACAGCGCAAACTCCCACACACTTGTGCTGCTCAGGGAAAACATGGTACATGCAAGGTGGAACTAGCAGCTGCTGCTGAAAAGGTAGGGAACAAACCAACTGACCTCCTGAATTCCTTATGGGTCTTGTTCAAGGCCTAGTGCCTGCATTATATTATATTTGCAAGAAGAAAAAATATTAGAAAACCATTTATCAACCTTCCAGCAGAAGTGTGTATTTGTTTAAACTGAACATCTAATTTGTTAGCATGAATCAAATAGACATTCCATCACAAAGCAAGTCTATGTAGCTTTGATTCTTTTTAAATAAGATTGGTTCTAATACTGTTTATGCTTATTATTAATAGTTTGGATGAAAATAGCACCCAAAAATAAACCAAAGTTCTCTTCCTGAAATGTTAGCTTATTTCTTCAATTTTTGCCTGGAAGTATTCAGACCAGTGGTGGGAAGTAACGAAGTACAAGTACTTCGTTACTGTACTTAAGTACA
>NW_015116860.1:17510-19103 GCF_001443285.1 Poecilia latipinna | reverse complement strand
GAAAATTTCTTTAAACTTCTCTAAAAGCAATGTATTCTTAGATGTGAATTTCTGATTCTGAAGAAATCAATAAAGCATTTCTGTCTATATTTTGCATTTAGGAAACTTGAAAGATTTTTTTGTGAATCTAACCATTTTAAAAAAGGAAAGGTTATGTCTTTTTAAGATTGTAATTGACTTCAGGCTTCATCTGTTCCTAGAAGATTTTGCAGGGACTTAATGTAATCTTTTAATTAATTTCCCTTTGGGAATTAATAAAGTATTTTTGAATTTGAATTTAATTTAACAAGCTTTTCAATCAGGACACTGGAAGAGGTATTAGCACAAAAAACAACTTTTGAGATGACTGTTTTTGAGAACCTTGCAGAGCCACAATATTTAGACAAACTGTAAAAGGTTGTAAATATCAGGAAAAGTTTTAGCAGGAAAGTTTTAGATTTAAGCTCAAACAATACCTGATGGAGCATCAAACATATGAACACTTTAACACTTTGTTTGTCATTTTCTTTTGTATTTGTCATGTTCGGGTTTAGTTTTCTGACCTACATGCAGAATAAGACACAATAACTGGCTGAAGTCATGCTGTAAGTCAGTGTCATTGCGATCTGGATGTTTTCCTTTACAGACTATTAGTTTAAAGGTACAGCTTACTCTACTGCTTGATAATTAGCATCAATTGGAGTGTATTTGTGTCTGAATTGAATTGAAATTATTTTTTGCAAAGTGCCTTGAGACAGCATTGGTAGTGAATTGGTGTTCTATAAATAAACATATATGCAAAACTTTCTGATTGAATTTTCATTCCCAGGCCTTTTTCCATATGTTCTTTTTCCCAGAGTAAGAACAGATCTGGGTTAGAGAGCATTTAATTGGAATAATGTCTTATAACTACTGCAGCCTAATAACCCACAGGTGTGCAGGCTGCAGCAGACTCCACCACAGATCCTCTGAACAGACAGATGACTTACTCTCACAGTTCACTGGATAGCTCCCACAAAAAAACACTTAACTGGATTCTTCACCAGCTGTTTCACCCTTCATCACTCTCTATCAGCACAGCTATCCATGCAGAGAGAAAACCAAGAAGGACAACCATCAGCCCCTGCTCTGTCAACCTCATGGATCCACCTACCTCCTCCTTCTCAAGTTTCTTTCATTGCTGTTAATGGTCAAAACTCTTTCTTCATATTTCCTGCAATATCCAGCTTTATTTTCATTGAAGCTGGGAACTGAATGCATTCATTTTGACTACTTCATTCCATAGACTTTAACGTGTAAATACAAAGGTTTTGTATGGCACCTTTGTACAAAATATAAAGGTTTCTATGGAGCTTTTACATTGTTAACGAGGGCCACATATGGATTGTAGAGGTGCAGGATAAAAATCAGTCCAGGAGGGAATAAAGTTATTCTTCCTCTAAATTAGCGGTTCTCAACGACGCCCCGGGGGGCGATCAGAGGACAGCAGGGGGCGCTGGCGGAAATTTTTACAAAAGGGGGGTGCTGGGATTCCTTTGTGGAGCGTTTGGTATGCACAACAATACCAGTTTAGATTTTGAGCAACTTGGTAAAACTGTATTGTGTAACATTAAA
>NW_015116860.1:10468-12542 GCF_001443285.1 Poecilia latipinna | reverse complement strand
GAAGAAGAGTTGTGATTAATATAGTTACAGTTCTATCCATGTTTTAATGTTGCAGAGCTCAGTCGTTTTGCAAATAGTTCAAAGTTTAAACTGGCATGTTGTATATCTTTTATCTGATCATTTTGTGGAATATTTAACAACTAGAAAATGGCATATAATAAGAATATGTTTTCCACTCTGATTGGCTGCTGTTAGGCCTACCAATTTTAAGTTGAATGCCCATTTCGTAGACACGTGTGAAAATAATTTCTATTCACTTTGCTTTTTTGTTCTCTGGGAAATTATTTTTGATGATAAATACAGAAACAAGCATAAAAATCAAAACATCTACTATAGTGATAGTAACGTTAATAATAAAATAATGGTCAGTGCAAAGTATCCTACAATCTGATGGTTGAATAACCTGAATAACATTTTGAAAGCAATGAATATCTTTGTTGTTCAGCTTGAATGTCTATTTATTCAATAATTTAGCAGTAAAAAGGGTTTTTGAAATAAAATGCTGCTTATTAAGTCCAGGTTGACTCAGTCGTCTGTCTCTCCCAAATCCTGAGAGAAATCCTGTATCTGTTTACAGACAGAGCAGAGGTTGGGACCACTAACAGGACAAACTACATCCTGGGTCATCAATGCCCCATGTTTAGAGTGGCCAGGATGAAACTAACAAAAGCAAATACTTAAAGAAGACAAAATATCTTTTCTTTAGAACAATGTGAAGTGATGCAGAAAATAAAGCTGAAAATTATTCTTGAAGCTACTGTCAATGGTTTCACTCACTACATCAGAAGTGCTTCAAGTGAAAACGAAGTGTTTGTTAAATAAATCTCATTGGGGGTTGTTATGGTGCTGTTGCTCATGTAGCTTCTTGTGCTGGATGAGCTGTGTTTGCATGTCCCATGAAATCATCAGCTTTTCTTTACTCCTTTAATACATTTCATAAGGTTATGCGCCTGCACACTGATCAGATGGGCCACTGATCAGTGGCCCATCCAGCAAAGGTTTGCTGGATGAAAACATCAATCATGTCCACAGCCATGCTTTGGCACTAAATTGTAAAATCAGCATTTTTTTTTGTTTGTTTTAGGACCCTTACCATAACCACACTAACACAGTAAGGTCTAGCAGTTCTACCACAACCATTCATCATTTTAATTTAGAATGTTGGCATGTTAAGGTGGGCTAACTTTTTAATTACTATTGAAAATAAAGCACATGCTCACTGGAGCAATTCATTTGCAAAGTTATGATCACATTCTGACCTTGTTGTGGTATTACGGAGTCTCTGGGGATCAGCCACATTGTACTACACTGATCCTAAGGGCCACATAAGTGTGTGTGCTGAACTGTAAAATCTCCCCTACATGTGCAATGCTTCACTCAAGGCATTTTATGGTTTTGCTGAAGGAAAAAATTAAGGGACACAGAGATTCTTCCTTAGGGCATCCTCTCATTAAGGGTGTTTCTCAAACCAGGAGAAAAACAGCTGATTTGATCATAGTCAGAGATAATATTTTTTTTATCTAAATGGAAAAAAACTAAATTGCTTAGGAATGGCTTTAAACTCTGCCTTTGTTTTGTTTTCTTAAATTCATTCTTCATCAGCCTAAATTGTAATTATATTTCTTTTGTCTTTTTCTTGATACAAAAAAAATATTAGATATTGCTACATTGCTGTCTTTATGTACCTGTCCGCTAGAAAGGTAACAGAGCAATATTTGATCTAAAAGAACAACTAGGTGAGGAAAGCTTGGATATTTGGCCCGGCTCTGTGGACATCTATCTGTGTGGACATCAGCAAATGTAGTCCCTGTAGAGCTGCAGGAGCTGTAGACGAGGTGGGTGTATTGTTGTAAAGCAGAGGCAGAGCACAGCTCGGAGGCAGTTGCAGTTTGACATTGCCTCATTCATGGCTCCCATTCATCATAAGTGGCTCAGAAGTTTTCCAGAGGGAGCCATAGGGAGCCGGAGGGAGGAGAATGTTGCATCCCAGCCTTGCTGAAATCAGAGGCCCTGGCAGAGCTGATCACACACACACACACACACACACACACACACACACACACACACACACACA
>NW_015116860.1:0-4601 GCF_001443285.1 Poecilia latipinna | reverse complement strand
CGTTCTTCCCTTTCTCTGATAGAGCAGGACTTTTATTTAGGAAAACAAGAGTGAGAAAAGATAAACAGCAAAGACAGATGGTAAGCTCTATCTACACACAGGTCATCAAGCCCTATCCCTTGAGAGCGATTTCTCCTAAGGGTGGAGGGAACGATCAGTTCTCAGGAACACAGATACTTGGTGACTTTTAGCACAGACAAGAAAATCACGTCAATGCTGGAGCTAAAGTAATAATAAAAATAACACAGAAAATCCCCAACAGATCCCTTTACCTTGGCCACCAGTACATTTTAGAACAGGGGTCACCAACTCCAGTCCTCGAGGGCTACCATCCTGCAACTTTTAGATTCACCTCTGCTCCAAAATGTCTGAATTCCCTCACCAGCATTCATTCCTCTCTGCAATAGGCTGGAGACGAGCAGTTTATTTGATCCAGGTGTGTTTGAGCAGAGACGCATCTAAAAGTTACAGGATGGTAGCCCTCGAGGACTGGAGTTGGTGACCCCTGTTTTAGAATATATTAAAAAATTTTTGTTCTTACTTTTAGAAACATCTCCAGTCAAGCCCGTCTATATCTCTGACCTTCTAGAGTCCTGCTCCTCTTCTCACAGCCTAAGACCTTCCAGTCAAAGGCTTCTAATGATCCCACAGACTCATTTTAAGAGCAGATTAGATAAAGCCTTGAGGGCCGTGGCCCCAAAACTGTGGAATATGTTGCCTCTACTTTGTGCTGCTTTGATTATTTTAAAAAGCAGCTGAAGACACACTTATTCACATTGGCTTTTAATTAGTTTTATTTTGTATTATGTTACATGTATGTTGTTTAATCTCTCCTCCTATTTTATGTGTTTCTAGGTCTTATATTTTGTAAAGCACTTTGTAGTTTCTGACCTGTAGAAGGTGCTCGATTGAAAAAGCTTACTTACTTACTAAAGTTTACTTCTTGGTATTAAATTAATAATGGGCTTAATAAAGTTATATTTAAGTTGCACTGATACATGTTCTTTAAACTGAATTAATCAGCTTACATTACATAACAGTTGTATGACAAATTTAAAAGAGTGAGAGATTAAGTTAGGATTTTTCATATAAATATATATAATTACATTTTTTTATGTGATAATCTGGATAAAAGCCATTCATCTGAGTTGAGTATCAGATGTTAAAAAAGTTTATTGTTCCTAAAAACCCATCCTGGACACATCAATAAATCATTAGTCATATTAATATTATTATTAATCTACCATGCAAATTGCCTCACTGGGGGAATTTTCCAAAACACTAGAGCCAATAGAATCTGTGGGATATAAAAAGGAAGTTAAAAGGGCTAACGCAGGGACTACGGAGCCCCCTATGGGACAATGGGTAAATTTTTCTTGGAGTTATAGGACTAAAAATGTTAAATATTTCCTGCCAGCTGAGTTTAAGAGCTTGCTTCAAGTGTGTGTAACATGTTGTCTTTAATGGACAACATGTTACACACACCAAGTAGAAATATTTTTTTCTAACATGGATGATCATAAAACATGCAAGGGAGGATTGAATTTATGTTTTTTGCTTGATGAAATGATCTTGATGTCTTATGTTTCCTCTTGATCAGCTGCTGGTTCAGTGAGTTTTACACAGAATGGTGACGATGACGCCACTAGGACAGAAACAGAGTTTGCACCTTAAAAAACTGTACTAGCGTTAAGTCTTACTTTTGATGTTGCTGTGTGTTATTCCAGTTCACACAGCTTTAGTGTCTCTTTTTAATAATAATATTACCATTATTTATCTGGGTGTTATGCCTATTTTGGCATTTCCTTGTTTTGCTGTAGATGTCATTTAAAAGAAGTCACCCAGCTCACTTTGCATATCGTTAACCCTGGGCATGGAGAAATTTTACAAGTGGCTCTGTGTTTTATCTATATTTACATGCAAGAATATTTCAGAGTCATTATCATAACTGAGATAGTGGAATACTGCTGTGCTCCGATCACTTTACATTGTTTGCTTTAATTCATTTTAAAGTTTGCTGTGCTTCTGCAGGTGACAATATAAGTTACGCTTTTGTAATTTTGACAAAAATGATTGTGTGTTGAACTGGTCTTGACCCAGTTCGTCGAACCAAGGCCGAGTCCTGACAATTCAAGACTTCAAGAATAAGGAAAAAATGGTTCAAGCCCAAAATCAGCCTTTAGCCTTCCCTCCCTGGTGTATACAGGTATCTGTCCATTGGCCAGATTACAGCCTGTGTTAAATGAATACACCAAATTCTGAACAAGGGCTTTTGAGTTTCTAATCTTTATAAATTAAAACCTAATACTGCACATATTGACACATATTTTAATTTTAATTCACACAATATTGTCTGTTTCCTTGTTGTGATCAGTAAGTAAGTAAAAATACTGTGTATGTACACAGTATTTTTCCTTTAAAGTAAATTTCCTATATTTTTTTGCCCATCAACATTGGTTTGCAAAAGTAAAAAGTCCAGGAATCAAACCAAGAAATCTCTCTTTTTGCTGATCCCAGGCCTCACTGTTGTGCATAATTTTTAAAAGTCCATAAGTTGCACCTACTTTTCAGAGAATTTTGAACTGAATGAAGCCAAGATGAACACTAAATTAGAGCAGCACATTTTAATGCCAATATTCAGAACTTTATGGAAGATTTAGCACAGTGGGAATGAGTAGAGGAATAATTTACAGCTTTATGAATTCAGTCCCTTTTCTAATCGATCCCAGGTCAGTATTCTCAGTCAGCTGAGTTTAAGAGCTTGGTTCAAGTGTGAATATAATAAGAAAGTTGTAAAAGAGAAGCCCACAGGAAGACTGAGGAAGATGTGAGATTTCCACACAGAAGTCTGAAATCAATGTGGCTTGAAACCAGAAAATGCAAAACAAATGGGATGAAACAGGACTGTATGTTTCTGTGATGTGCAACATAATGATTTGAAACACAAAAAAGCTGGCATGCTAATGTGTCTGTGTGAGTTCTTATTTATCAAGTGGTTATGAAAGACTTTGTTTAAAGCAATTTTGTACTTTAGTTTCCTACTTGATGAATCCAACCTTACTGCGTCCAGCCTTTTCCCAGCTCTGCTATAAATAAAAATAGATGTATTAGAAATGGCAGTGTGTCCAGGAGCCGTCTGTTCGTATGCATTTACCAGCACAATCTTACACCCTGCCGGAGTTTTACACCTTGGATTTACATTTATTGATCTCTCTGATGTAAGCCATTCATCTCACAGAGGGCTGGACTTTTACCCTCCAAGGACAACAGAATGCAGCTCTTTGTTGCAAGCTGTGAGCAGATCAATAGTTTCAATAAATATTTGTATCTGCGGTGAATTATTCTTATGTATGAAATGCCATATTAAAAGTGGGTTCAGCATATCCTGAGATGTGGAAAACTGTCCAATAGAAGTACACATTGAGATTTTTCTGGGGAAAATCTTTACACCACTTGAGCTCCTTCACATTTTGCTTTAAGGCAAAATGTGAAGGAGCTCTGTTAAGTTTACATTTAAGGATGTATAAATGTAAACTTTATGGGAAACATCAATGCAAAGTACAGAAAAGAGAAGGACAATGAGACAGAATCCTTAATATTTTTTTCTTTGTAAATCAATATCTAAAAAATGGGACATGAAGCCTAGGTGTCAATTCAAACTGGGACATTCTCCTGCATCATCTAATTGCCACACCTTCGCTGCAGCCAACCAAGTCATTGCTCCACTTCAGCAATTTATCACTCAAAAACTCTTTCATAAGGCCCAACATGCATGGATTCACTTGCTTCCCAGCCGTGCTTCGACCCACCTCCTCCCTGTCTCCACCCTCATCCTCCCAGGCTCCTCCTTTCTAGAGGGGAATAGTATCCTAAGCTGCCCTTTGAGCCATTCATTCAATCTCGCAGTGCTTCTCAACATGCATGTCTTCTGCCAGCATCCCAGCGCCAAGTAAATAAAACTTTCTAACTGCTGCCTTTTCTCTGTGTGACTCTCCAGACTGAATTGCATTTACTCACATTCCCCAAATAAAAAAAGACAGAAGTAGTTTTCTACTTCAGAGAATTTTAATGTGTACATATTACCTGGTGCAAAATAATCAAACTGCCTATTTTGACCTAAAAGAATCTCTGACAGCAGCGAGCTGTAGACACAACACACAAGGAGAGATGAAAGTTTAAAGATTTCTACAACAGCAGACAGCAAGAAAAGTTGGAAATGTTCAAATTTCTTGTGTTGCGTTGCTAGCCTGGGTGTGCACATCTATGATTACAAGCTTGAAATTTCTCATGCATGAATTACATTGGTCTCTTGGCTGGATGAGGACAGCTGGATGATACAGTGGGGTTTTTTGATATGTCTTATTTGTCAGTTGTCCTCTGAACAAGGCTGCTACTGTAAAAGTTGGAAAAAAAGGGTCAATCACACTGGAATCAGGATCTGCGTCAATTTATTCCTGTTCAAAACAAAAATATTTTCAGCACAGCAGTTCTTAGGCTCTGGCTTCCTCTCTCCACACTCACCTCTCCCCAGCGCAGCTTGGCGCTAACTGATACAGGAATGTGTTAGAACAACACATTCTCACTCCCAACTCGTCACATAT
>NW_015116859.1:27130-27616 GCF_001443285.1 Poecilia latipinna | reverse complement strand
CTCTGGAAACATTTCTTTATATCTTTAAAATGATAGCAGCACAAACAAAAAATGTTGCTGCACAAACCAGCACAAACGTAGCACAAAACGTTTGACACCAATTTTGTCTGATTTGAAGAAGGTGCGGGGGCCAACTTCACTCAAGTTATGCCTTTACCTGCATGCGCAGTTGTTTCCTCTGAGCGGGAGAAGATGTCTGTCTAATCGTCAGTAATATAATAGCGCTGCATAAATCATAGATATGACGACATGTAAAATCAGCAGCGCTTCGCTTTCACAGACGGTGGAGACTTCGTCCAACGTTTAGCATCACTTGGAAGGAAAGCTTAAAGAAAGGTAAGATCTGTTGACGTGATGCTAGCAAAGCTAACTATACTGACTCAGACACATGTTGCAGATGCAACGTCACTCTTGCGCTGAATTATTGTGTGGAGGTGTTGACTGAGGTGTCGCATATATGGGACAACACTGTGACCAAAGTCTGCA
>NW_015116859.1:16176-21057 GCF_001443285.1 Poecilia latipinna | reverse complement strand
TTAGCCTGGCGGTGTAGCTATTAAAGCATTGCGGGCCGCCAGGCTTATAATACACTGGGGGAAACCCTGCAACCAGCATCACTCAGTCTTACAGAACAAGACAAAAATGTGTCAAACAGCCCAACATAAGCTTACATAGCTACTGTATTAGAACCATAACGTTCTTGTCAGTGAATGGCCGAAAACAATATTCCACGGAAAACTTCGTAAAATGGCCAAACTGCAGGGGAAAAAAAAGGAAATTAAAACTTTGTAATACAAAAAAGAAAAAGGGACTTGTTCACTGTCTGAAGGAAGTGGCACTTCGGGGACAGCAACATGTGAAAATTTACTTGCAGGTTCCCAGGTGTCATCCCAGATTTTTCTGCTAGAAAAAAAGAATAAAATCAGGTTGTGGTTTTTTTTGTGCTGTAAGGTTCACAAATTTCTCTAAGATATACACATGACTTTAAAAGAGAGGTTGTGTAGCCAAAGCCTGCCTACATCCCCCCAAATGCCAGCAAGTACATCTTGTTTTGTCCCAAAAATACAATATTATCTTGACTTAAGTGTCAAGTGTTAAGTCAAGATAATATTGACTTATTAAAAATAAGTCAATATTATTGTCAAGATAATATTGACAATAATATTATATTATATTAAATCAATATAATATTGATTTAAACTGATGTCGCACAGTCAGTTTAATGCAAACTGACTGTGCATTAAACTGACTGCACAGTCATTTTTACCATTACACACTCTATGATAGAGAAAAATCTATCATAGTGCTTCAGTTTCTTAGAAAAGTCTAAAAAAAACAAAAAAACAAGAGACAGTTTCAGATTTAATCTCCAGTTTGTATGAATTATAAAAGTCACAGTATTAAATATTTTCTAGGAACATAGTGCCTTTTCATAATACAATCAAGTAACTTTGTTACCTTCAGTTGTTATACAAAATGTACATATCAAACATGGCTTAAAAGAAATGTCACTTTGCCATTTACACTTTAAATTGTGGTAGCATTGGTAGCATTATTCTACCAAGTGTAAATGTGTGAAAGGACATTAGTAAAGCAGACACAATTGGAATGGGCTTGCTCTGCTATAACTACTGCCACTGGTATTTTGCAGGACAGATAATTGTTTGACTGCAGGTCTTTCTAGAAGCTAGGGGGGTCCAAAGCAACCTATGCTGCTTGCTCAGGACAGAGGCTACAGTCAGGCTACATAGCAATGTTGACTTAAAAGTCTCCACAACACAGAAAAAGAGTCGCTGCATTTATCACTAGCTGTTGTTTTGACAAAAAGTCACTTGAGGAATCTTCACCATCAATGAAGATAACAAGTGGATAAGCTTAACCCCCTTTCTTCATCCCCATTTAGCCATGTCTTTTCCCTCCACCCACTTTCATCAAATTTGCAAAGGCTCAGGTTATGCTTTCAGGACGGTTAGTTAAACTTCAAACAAATACTATGTCCAAAGGTTCACAAGCAAGGCCAAGACAAGAATTATTAATATTTCAGAATTTGAGGTTAGTGTAAAAGAAATTCACATTAAATGCACAGTGGCACAGTTGGTAGCATTGTTGCCTTGCAGCAAGATAGCCTTGGGTTTGATTCCTGGCCTGGGGTCTTTCTGCATGGAGTTAAGCGTGGAAGCAGTTTTCACACATTATTGAAGGATGATAAGTGGTCATCCTTCTCCCTGTGCATGGTGGGTGCCCTGAAGATAGGCACCAGCATTCCTCCTGACGCCACTAGGGACAAGGGTGTTAGAAATTGGATGGATGTAAAAGAAGTAGTCACAGAAAACAAAACTTATGCTTTCTCTTCTTATTTTCAAATAGGCGACCCTGACATAAGGATATGGCATGGCTAGCAGGGGATTGACATGATTGCAGATGTGGCTGGTCTATGGGGGAGCAAGATGACGGAGTGGAGGAGAGACAGCGGGAAATGATGCGATCAAAGAAGAACCTGTTGAGATAAAAAACAAAAGAAGTGTTCAGATTTCGGAAGTTCTTTATTTTTCTTCATCTGGCTTGCAACAGCAATAAATGACATGGACAGGTGGAGAGAATTTTGCCTGTACTGCCTGTCGTTTTTAATTCAAGTAAATGACCTAGATGCAATCAGTGTATTCAGACAGGGCTCATAAACAAAACTTTAAGGATCATCACAGCATGGGGGCACTGATGTTTACAGCAACCATCAAATTTTACAAAGTGGAAACAACAAGCATGACTATAAACACTATCATGTGACTCTATCATGGCTAATTAAATGTATTCAGCACAGTTCTAGTTGAACCTGATTGGCTCCAAGAGGTTAATTTAGCTAGCTTCCAACTTATTTTTTCCAGCAAAAAAAAGGGTAACACATTATTTGAAGGGATGTGCATAAGACTGATACAACACTGTCATAAACATGACATAACACCTGTCATGAACATGAACGAGTCCTTATGAATGACTGACAGTTGTCATGAAGTGTCATTCGGTAAATAAGGACACTTTTAATGCAAAGTTGGCGACTAACAAAAAATCTGGTGCAGATTGGACAATGTAGCGAGGAGATGTAGCTGTTTCATTAATCTAGGGAGCGCAGTGGAGTCAAATTACAATGTAAAGCTATCGGACTCTTTAGAGGCTCACCAGAGTCAATCATAAAAAGTCTGGTGCAAATCGGATGATGCATTTGTGAATTAGAGACAATCGTAGACATATGGCGAGCATTGCAATTCGCTATTTAGCCACGCCCACACAGGTCAGCCAGCAGCCAAAATTCACAGAGTTCATCATCATGTCACTTTATGTCAGTTGGCACAGCATTCAACCCATTTGAATCATAGAGTAAAAGTAAGACATCCAGCAGAAAAAACAGGTGACTTCCTGTTGGAAAGGGGTGGGGCGAAGGTGATGTCATCAATTGACCATGTGAATGTGATCAGGGCTGGTCTATAATGAGACATAGAAAGTCTGATGCAGCTCTGACCTGGCATTTGGAAGTTATTTCACATTCATGTTTCATGGTGTATAGTCAAAGTTTGGGACTTAGCCACGCCCACATGCTTTGATGTACGAGAATTCTTTTGATAACTTTTCATCTACAATGTCTGAACAGTGTGCTGAGTTAGTTTGAAGTCTGTATCTCAAAAGCTCTAGGAGGAGTTCGATCAGATGCGAAGTGTATGAAAAACAGGAAATGGCGGTTTTTATCCAAAATGGCCGACTTCCTGTTGGGTTTGCACCATGGCTCCAAGAGACTTTTTTGTAGGTCCTGACATGATACACATGTGTACCAAGTTTCATAATTCTAGGTTAAAGCATGGCTTGGGGCTGATCATTTAAAAAAATTCAAGGGGGTGCTGTAGAGAAATTAGGCCACGCCCATCAACAACTCTTATGGATTCCTGTTCGGGGATGGATAAGGATGCATCCTAGTGAGTTTGGTGCAGCTGGACTCAAAATTGTGGAAACTAGAGCCAATCGTATAGCAACAGCATTACAGGTCACTTCACCACGCCGCCACGCCTACCACCTCCATCAAAAAGAAATGGGGTTGGAATCCACATTACACCAACATGTTTTCTGTCTGTGGACACAGTTTCATCTTGATTAGGTCAAAGGGGTCAGAAAGGGACCGTTCAGAGTAAAACATGACACTTCCTGTTCTCAGGGGGCGTGGCCTAAGTGACGTCATCATTTGACCGTTGGGTATTGTAGAGCATCCCATGATGATCAATCACTGAAAGTTTGGTGCTTCTATGAGTTTTTTTCAAAGAGTTATAACAGTTTGATGTTTCATGGCGAATCGGTGACCTTTGACCCCGGGAAACCCCCCTTTATCAGGCATGAAAATGCAAACCTTTGATAAATTTTAATCGGCCATGCCCTATGAACGATCTGACCGAGTTTGAAGCCGATCGATCGAAATTCCTAGGAGGAATTCGATCAAATGTGAAGGCTGTAAACGGCCAAAATGGTGTCAAAATCGGAACTTCAATTCAAAATGGCCGACTTCCTGTCATAATTGCACTATGACATTAATTGTAAATTCTGAGCGTCTTAGGGAGCTCTACAACTGTACCAAATTTCATGTTTCTATGATGAAGTAAGATAATAGGAAAGGGTCTTTTGAAAGTTGCTAGGTGGCGCCATTGAGCTGTTTCTTTTGCGATTTTTGCGTTGACCTCAAAATACGTAAATTTTTCACAGTCTCGACGTGCCCACCAAGTTTGGTGAGTTTTTGAATATGATAAAGCCTCCAAACAGCCAATTTATTTTACGGAAGCATAATAATTTACACCACAATTTCAATAGGCCTTCGAAGCGCTTAGCTGCTCGGGCCTAATAAAGCTTTTAAATCAAGCTAACAACAACAAAAACCCTCCGGTTTTACACTTTACTGAGTTATTTTTAGATACCGAATTAAAGTCTTATGACTGATACATCTGGAATTTATTTGTAGTAAATTCTTGATATTCCACTCAAACTAGTTGTGATAAATTGTAAATAAAGGTTTTTTAAAAAAAGCTTAAAAAAAGTTATGTGAGTGATAAGCTGCTGTGATCAGCCATACGAATGGTAGATAACCTACTGAGCCTACTAGGAGGAACAGGAGGGACCGCCTGAAGTCATTCAATGGGGCTGACAAGTACTAACAGCCAATCCAGCATCCGAAGCAGGTGGCAACAAATAGTAAAACACCAAAGCTAAAATAACATGTTTTTGTTTTGTTAGCTTTGATGAAATGTGCTATACAAATAAACTGGACTCAGCTTTTTCACAGGACACTGACACAATATGGAGATGTTCAATTAAAAATGTGCCATTCAAAAGGTAGATAGTGCTGACGTGTGATTGTTATTTTCTTGCTGTTATTTTCTTGCTTTCAC
>NW_015116859.1:10042-10839 GCF_001443285.1 Poecilia latipinna | reverse complement strand
ATTTCAATCAAGACATGTTAAGCTTTAAAACTAGCATACTTTAAATTTATTTTCTTAACAGTGGACCCATTGATTTTTTTACAGCAGACAGCTGCTCCCCTCTCTTACAGGTACTGCGTACCACCGGTAAATCTTTTAGGGGTACGCAGTACCCCACAGTACCCGCCTACTTTCATCCCTGCACTCACGTTATTTTTATTCTTCTTATACAAATCCATCAAAGTCCTCCTCTGATGTATCTGAATTGAACAGCTGGACAATTTCGCCATTAAACATGCCAGGTTCCCTCTCATCATTGTCGGAGTCAGTCGCCTTGTCAGGTGGCATCATCAGCAATGATGCCGGCTTTCGCGAAAGCTTGGACAACATTAGCCCAGGCATCCACAATCCATTCATACATGGTGGCGTAACTCACCCGGCGGTGTCTCCCCGTCTTAGTAAACGTGTGTTCGCAGTATGTCGTCCATCGCTCCCACGCCGCTCGCAACTTCTTTTTGAACGCCCTGTTTACACCAATGTCCAGCGGTTGGAGTTTTTTTGTTAATCCTCCCGGAATGACGGCAATCTCCGAATTAGTTTGTTTCACTTCCTTTTTCACAGTAGCAGGGACGGTGATGCGTGGAAAAACCTGTCTGGTTTTTACCAGAGGCGTATGCTGCAGAACTCGGACAACAATTCTCTGATTGGTTTATCGCTGCCAGCGTACGTACTGTACACCATAGACATAATATAAGAGTAGACCCCGCATTGCCTGCTCTGGCGCAGGAAATACGGCGGCCCTCTTGGAGCAGTCGTCC
>NW_015116859.1:0-5525 GCF_001443285.1 Poecilia latipinna | reverse complement strand
AGATGTTTAATTATAGTTTCCAGTAACAAAAAAAGCGTCTTATGATCGATTAAATGCGCTGATGCTTCATTGTGCCTGCTAAATGCATAATGCTGAGTGAAATGGTGGACCGCTCCAAGATGGCTGCCCTAAATCTCGTCAGCGACAATAGGCCAGAGCGGTCCATGAGGTGTCTATTCTTATATTATGTCTATGCTGTACACTTTACATCTCTGTGTCATAGACGGATTTCAGTGCACATATAAGGCGCACTGGATTATAAGGCGCACTGCTGATTTTTGAGAAAATGTAAGGCTTTTAGGTGCACCTTATAGTTAGGAAAATACAGTAGTCAAAATTGCAATTCAAGATATCTTTAATTTAGTTTTCACTCATCAAAACTACATATCTCCCATCCAAAAATACATTTAAGATATCTTGAATAATGGAGTCATTAGAGATATCTTTAATTAGAATTATGACTAGTCAAAACCAAACTGGAGATATCTTGAATTTACTTTTAATGTAATTGTAGATATCTGAAATGTGTATTTCAGATAGTCAGTAATTCATTTCAGATATCTTGAATTGAAGTTTCCATACAAGTCAATGGTAAATCTGACGTAATTTCGACTAGTCAGAATGTAATTAGAGATTAGTCACAAAACAATTTGAGATATCTGGAATGTAAGAGCGGTAAAACTGAATTTATGTTAAAACGGCTTGCCATACTTGTTTGCCGTTTGTTGCCAAGTGACTGATGATGACGTGACAAGCTTTACCCAGAATGCACCTGGATACAATAAGCTACGATTCATTTGTAGTTTTGTGTGTCATAAAGTTAAATATAAGAGTGAAAATAAAGTTAATCATGTAGCACAACATTATATTCAATATTTTACATCCACTATGTCACTAAAATCAGTCAGTCTAGCAAGGTTTTTTAGCAACCATGAGTCAACAATGGGGCACCCTACTATATAACCTACTATAATACACAATATTTAGCAGGAGAGGTCTCACTTTTTTGTATTCATTGTCAGATGTGTAACCTTACCTCCAGGCTAGAGTCCTGCTGCAATCCCCCCACCCTACCTGTTACTCCTCCCCTGATGTAATGTCACAAATATGTTACAATTGTGGAAGGAACTGTCTGATGTTAATTTAGAAATCAACACTGGACAGGATTGCTTTTTATTTTATGCTTTGGAACTCTTTAGGGAAACACTCATGTTGTTGAATTAACTCTGTATTTTTAACTTACAACACTTACACTGGAAATCTAACACTTTTGAATTTTCTTTGTGGGGTCTTAGTCCAGATTTAAAGGAGGTCAGTGTTTCAGCTGTTTCTGTTTGAGGATTTGTGGTGCATAGAACCTGAATGCTGCTTCTCCACAGTTAGTTATGGTTCTTGGGATGCAGAGCAGAACCAGAAGACCTTGGAGGTCTAGAAGGTTGATACAACAGCAGGGGCCTCATGTATAAAGCGTGCGTATGCACAAAAAATGTGTGGCACCACATTTTACACACAAGTTGGCAGGTATAAAAATTAACTTTGTGTCAAAGTTTGCGTAAATTTACATACACTTTTTCCCAAAACTCATCTGACAAGACACTGAAATCTGAGTCCATTCAGTCATTTAGGCCAAGAAGCATCAAACCTGATGTTTATTTTTATTATTTTAATATTTTATTGTTTAAACGTAAATGATGAAACTGAATATTTATCCTCAGACATCAACATAACACATTGTTGGAGAATTATCCGTTCTCCATGCTGAGTTCCTGATGTGAGATGTTAAAGAAGAGTCAGTGAGTTGGATTCGTGAATTCCAGTTATTAATACCAAAATACAGCTGGTCCATTATGACCGCTACCTTTAAGAGCTAACAGTCAAAATGGCATCCCACAAGAGTTTCCCATTTTCTTTGTCTCTCTGAGCTACACCCCAAAGAGGGCGTTATCTAGTGAGTCATCCCTTACCCCAGCTCTCATTTACATTTTCTAACATGATTTCTATACGTCAGGGGTCCCCAAACTTTTTCCTGTGAGGGCCACATAACTTTTCCCTTCTCTGGTGGGGGGCCGGAGTCAGTTTGTAACAGAAAAAGTGTGACGATTGCAGGAGTGCCTAAATATAAAAATATATTGTTTTCCAGAAAGCACAACCAAATAACCCTCTCTGGGTTCTTCGCAGAACAAAAGTCAGGAAATAAATAATAACACTATTAATGAAATAAATAACAATCAAATAACCCTCTTTGGGTTCTTCACAGAAAAAAATCCAGGAAATAACACTATTTATGAAATAAATACTGTATTTTCCGGACTATAAGCCGCAGATATCTCTGCCACTCCAGGTTTTCCACAGCGATGCAGCAGCAGCAGAGGGGCGGACAGCCAAAATCTGAGTAATAACAGGTCAATTGAATATCACATTTATTACGGTTGAAAAAGAAAAAGTTGCCAAGTTTAGATTTAACTGAACTGATTACGGTAGTTTCCAAACGGTAACTGTAACAGTAAAAGTGCTGATCTTTCGTGTTGCTACTAGCATGTGCTAAATGAAAATGGGCGCTTTCCTCTGCTTCTTCTTCTTCTTTAGATTTCAACAGCAGCTTGCATCCATTATTGTTGCACTACTGCCACCTATTGGATCCTAATATCTATACCTCAAATTCTCATAATGATCCCAGTATTATTTAATAAAACGAAAAATCTTCTTTTTCCCCTCAATGCTATTTAACTGACCAACAACATTCTCAAATTTCAATTCCCTATTAAAACCTAATTCCGTTTTAATGGGCGCTTTCTTCTTTTATTTCCAATTTTGACTTCCAATGATTCACTTCCTGCTAAAGAGCCCCCTGGTGGTTGAAGAAAAATCCACATATAAGCCGCACAGGACTATAAGCTGTATGGTTCAAAGCTTAGGAAGAAACTAGCGGCTTATAGTCCGGAAAATACAGTATATGAAAAAAAATCTAAATCTAATGCTCTCTGGTATTGTTCAGGGGGCCGAACCAAATGTGGAGGCGGGCCGAATCCGGCCCGCGGGCCGTAGTTTGGGGACCACTGCTATACGTGATTTTGCTTAGCTCTAGAAACTAGCTAAAAGAGATGGAAGGAAAACAGATTTTTTTTATTCTCAACAACACACACAAAATAAAGAAAATAAAAATAAAAGGATGTGAAAACCTCACTCAAATGTAAATGGTACTTTCCGCAGTTTTTGTCTCATATCTATGTAACACATTGGTCTGTGCGCCAAAGCGCATGAAATGCATCTGTGCGGTAATTTCATTGGTAACACTTTATTTGAAGGGGGGTGAATAAGACTGTCATGACACTTTCGTAAACATGACATAACACCTGTCATGAACATGAATAAGCCTTCATGAATATTTATGACTGTTGTCATAAAGCATCATTCGGTAAATTATGACACTTTTAATACAAAGTTGACATCATTCAAAATGTCTTTGTTATGACAACTTGACATTATCCAAGAAATCATTACTGTTTAAACTTTACCTTTAATAACATAAAGTTACCAAATTTTTAAAGTGCAATCAGTAATACTTTTATAACAAATTTATATCAGTAATGATTTCTTGGTTAATGTCAAGTTGTCATAACAAAGACATTTTGAATAATGTCAGCTTTGTATTAAAAGTGTCATGATTTACCGAATGACGCTTTATGACAGCAGTCATAAATATTCATGAAGGCTTATTCATGTTAACGACAGGTGTTTATGACAGTGTCATGTCAGTCTTATTCACCCCCTTCAAATAAAGTGTTACCATTTTATTTTCATATAAAAGAAAAGAAAAGAAAACAGGGTTGGATCAGCAGATTAATTCCAAACAGGTTTGACTATTTTAAGGTGATCAAGGTGTGACAATCACAGAATATAGTAGCTGCGCAAAGGTGTGCCGCGTAATTGTGGAGCCCTTTGGCTCTGATGGAGAACATTGCCAATGGAAGGATTCAGAGGGGAGTGATTGATCATATTGATCTGCTGGGAAATGTTGATGATGATTTATTAGCTTTTGATCCAGACTGATCATCCTGGAGGTCTGAGGAGAACTTAAAGAAGGAGCCACGGTACCGGTACAACTTTAGTCATGCTTCAGTCGAGCCGCCCGCTTTGTGAATGAGCCGTTATGGACAGAAAGCATCTCTATTCTGTAAATGTACAACTTATACACATGATTCTACTATTTAGAATAAATGTCCACTTTCCCACTCAAAGGACTCTCTGACACGCTCTGTCTTTAAATACCGACTGAACTCTCTGCTGCTCAAATAGGCATTTGCACGATCGATCTTTATTTATTGGGATTTTTTTTCTTTAAAATGAAAAAAAATCATTTTTTTCATTTTAAATGCATTTAAAGAATGCATTTAAAGAAATGCATTCTTTAAATGCATTTAAAGAATTCATTTTCTTTAAAATGCATTCTTTTTATTTTTGAGGTAACCTTATGTGCCCTGAAAGCACCTTTTACATAAAATATATAATTATTACTATTATAAATACTCATACTGCTACAAATAAGGACATTGCCATGATTAGTGCTTCACGTGGCAGCAGACTTCCGGGTACTTATACTAATTTACATATGAATTTATGGGTGGCGCCAGGGCGGACCAGCAGCTGCACTTTATTTTCCGCAACTTAGGATGTATAAAGGAAAGGTGTGCAGCTACGTGCATGCGCACGGCTTTACACACCCGGATTTTTTTGTGTGCCGCACTTTTCTAAATTTGTCCATACACCAACTTTTAGTGTGAAAACTACGCACTCTTTTATGCATGAGGCCCCAGATCTTTAATGTATTGTGGCGCTAAGGCCATGCATTTATTTATAAGCTAACAATCTATTCTCTGAACTCCAGACAGTGTAATAAACATTACTAGAAACCCTGCAGGGAGGCTGAAATAAGAAAAAACTGGAGGGATAAAATAGAATTAAACTGTAGTCATTAAAGAAGGCTTGACATGGACTCAGGTGATACATTCTGGAGGAAGACATATAGTCATACATACATCTTGTCCTCATTTTGTGAAAGTAGGAAATGCCATACGAAGCACAACTTCAGAAAAGGAAAATTTTGGGAAGTAAATTCACACAATGCTCATTTCAGTCCCTGCTTCATTCCAGTTTGGTTAAAGTAATTTGATATGCCAGTTTTTTTACAAAGCCATATAGAGCTACAACAGTAACAAAGTTTAATGTAGTTCTGTTCAAAAGACCCTTATATATAGTTTAAGTTTGGTGTTGAGTATTACTCTTTGTATTATGTGTTTTCTGTTCAGCATTACTTTTGTTCCTTAAGACATACCGTAGTTAGGGCAGTGATGACGTCAACACATTGCCTTAGCCAACATAATAGCTGTGTCCGAATTCAGGGTCTGCATCCTTCGAAGGACGGATTTGTAGGCTGATTACGTCATAGCGTGGCGACAAGGCCTGTCCAAATAGACCCTTTTCACATGACGTCACACAACCTCCGTTTTGGCTCGAAGCTGTGTATC
>NW_015116858.1:17088-28638 GCF_001443285.1 Poecilia latipinna | reverse complement strand
GTGGGAAAACCTGAAAAATCAACAGTGTATCAAATACTTGTTCTCCCCACTGTAACAATTATCAACCAATCTAAAACAAATGTGTAACTTTAAATCATTTAGATTCCTTAGCGGGTTGTGTTTCAAAAAGATGATTGTGAACAGAGTTATTGTTCTTTCCTTAACGGTTAATTGGAAAATTCTCCAAACGTCATCGGGTGAGCTGAGGGGTATACTACAAGTCAAATTCAACAAAGCTGGGCATTTTGGATCCTTGTGCTTTTATTTTGGTTCAGACACATGCTTCCCTCTCTTGCATACATCTTTTCTGAGAATATTTATTCTCTCCAGTAAAACCAGCACTGCCCTCATGCAGCCCAAAGCTTTCAAATGACTCGCATCCAAATTTACACTTTACTGGCCCTTGTAAAATAAATTATTCCACAGTGAGCTCCCTTACTATCACATAATCTACTTTGATCACAGTGAAAATAAATAAAGTCAAGCCATTCTAATTTAAGAAACAGAAAGTAGCAGTCTGGTAAACAAAAAACCAACAGGCCAAAGCAAAGAAACTCCCAACCCTGAGCCTCACTACTTACTCTGTAACGAAGGCCATCTGCTGGTGCGCTGTTCCACAAAATCTGATTTACACAAATCTTGATTACATATTTCTAAGGCGGTGAACTTTTTGCTAAATCCCTCCTTTGATAATGAGTCTGTCTTTGATTAAAAAAAAACCTTGACTGAAAAAAACAAATATATTACTACTTTTACTGCTTTGATGACCATAGAAGAATCTAAGACTTTGATTTTTCACCAGTAGAAGTCCAAAAAATGAAAAAAAATAGGCAACTAACATATTCTCTAAAATATGTTTGAGTCCTGTCCACATGTAATCTCTGTTTAAAAGCACTAAAACGATTGACAATAAAACTTCTGGCTAAATTGAAGATTTGCTAATGCTCCGTCTTTGCGTTTGTGTGTGGACACTGGAGGTCAGTGCATGACAGTCTGCAGCACATAAAGCAGCACTGACTTCACATCAGCCATTCACTCCACTGTTTAACCATGCAGTGGAGGGAAGATGGCTGCTATCAGTTATGAGTTTAGGCTTGAATGGTTCATAGTTTATTACTGTCATTACTGGTGGATATTGCCAACCTTTTTTCTACCAACAAATGTCTGTTGAATATGCTTATAAGTACAAAGCTTGTTGTGGCCACAAAATAAATTATCCATCACTTCTAACCAATTATCATTGCAGTGTTGCAGGGGGCTGGTGGCTATGTCCAGTGGTCATTGGGTGAGGAACAACGGTAAACCCTGCACAGGTCATCAGTCCATCACAGGGGAACACAGACAGACAGGACACACATCCATGCATTGGTTTTGCAGTGGTTTCCAAACTTTTTCTCCTGGCCCCCCCAATAGTTTCCAAACATTTTCTGGGCCCCCCTATGGATTACAAATAGCTGTCTGGTTGAACGACGTTTGTGAGGGGGGAGGGGAAGAGGATTATTAGAGACTCCCTGTCTCTAAGTGATGGGGGGTAATCGACTTCTTTTGGGGGTTAAAATCAATGTACGTAGCTGAACATAGACAACAACATCAGGAGCCTACAGGCTACTTGTTCAGCTTAAAGTGATGTATTGATATTAGCTAGTCATCTTTTAGCTAACATTACCTGCATCCAACAGCTTTACTGAACTCAGGCTGTTAGTTTGGAGGGAAAAACTGTGAAAAGTTCTTTGCGTTTTGCTGGTTTGCTGCCGTGATTCTAACACAAACCTACGTAGCTCCGCCCAGCAGCAGCAGGTCTCCTTCACAGGTGGAAACCCAGCGCCGTAGAGCTCATGTTGCGTTTAAAGGCGGCTCGGAAAAACAGGTTATGAGATGTTAACAACGGATTAAACAGTTTTAACTGCTGATAAAAGTGACAGAGGACACAGATATGGGAAGTGCGGAAGCCCCTACTGTATCAAATTGACAAAGGAATAACAGAGAGTTGGCCATTCTAAGGTAAAAACCGAACGCATACAGCGTTGATGTTTTTTTGTTGTTGTTTTTTTTCAATCCATTCAGACGGCTTCCCGCCCCCCTGCAATGGGACGGCGCCCACAGTTTGGGAACCTCTGGGTTAGTGTATGTAGTAAGTTGTGCATTAATTCAGATGCTGCATTGTTCCTTGAAATAGAAGCAAGGTAAGAGACTATTGGTGACAAATTCTGTTTTTACTTCCATACTCATTTTCATTCTGCCAGCATCACACCTTCCTATGTGCCTTTACTATTTTTCTATTGGGCAATTTGCATATTTAAATTGACAAGGACTCCGATCCAATGCACAGAGACAGCCTTACATCACTGTGTTGTGTTGCATGAAAGATCTACAATAGTGCCTTCTTGTATGGAAGTCCCTCATAAATTAACACAGGACACTTGAGTGGAGAGGTAGGAACCTGCATAGTCCAGCAGGAAATTAATTGAGCTTCACTTTAAGAATGTGAAACTGCTTGTTGTTTAAGTGCAAAGATTGATTACAGCCTGGGTTACTTTAAAGGATGGCAGCTTCATAAAACATTAGGTTATATGCAGAGACGAGCTCCACTTGATTCATAGCAACCTTTGGTAGATGTGTGTGTTTGTGTTGTGCATAAAGGTACGGTACACATGGGTATAATAAAACAACACACCCTTGTTAAAGCGGCAGGTTTCTGTGATGTAAAAAAATAGACTGAAATTAATCAAGACTTTTGAAACTTTTGACACAATTTTCCTGTGCAATACAAGAAATCTGAAACAAAATTATAAAGTGGCAATCACCTGGTTTCATAAGAATACATTCTGCATCTAGTCATCCTAAAGCAGGAGAATCACCTTGTTACTAGTTAGTTGGCCCTAAAGCCAACTAGTAGACTTCTTAAATGATGTTAGATATCTTGGGGTCTCCCTCAGGTCTGGCTTGGCTGCTGGTCTGTCCTTCCTGACCTGGGGAAGCGTTCTAAATGATTAGGCACTTAATATCAGAGGGGATGAAAAGCTGTGTTCATGTCTTTCTGCCATTGTCTTTGTATTCCACTGCAGTGCGTTAGAATCTTTTAGGGGTTTTGCTATAGCTGATGTAACCAACACCGAGCCCTGACATAACTGTTTATGGCTTTGCTTCTTAAGTACCAAAATCTAATAAACTACATTATTAGTTTTTTAGCTTTTAGAAATGTGGGTAAATAACTCAATAATTAATGGCATAGCAGCAGCTTAAATGAATTTGAACTAATTTAAGCCTGAAAATATGATAGTTCAGCCAACAGGCAAAATTTGGGCCTGTTTTCAGACTCGTGTCGGGATGCTGACGGCCTGAGGGTCGCTCCTCTGACAGCTGACTGTGGCTACATGCTTATCTGCTGGTTTCTGGTAAATGAACTGTGATCAGTCAGGACTCAGCTAACTGTCAGGTGTGAATGCCCCTACTTAGAGCTGTCTAATTGTGATCTTATTAGCCAGATCAATTCTTCAGGGAGTCTACATCAAAGATGAATTTGTTTATCATTTAAACAGTCATGAGCTGAAATAAATTGGTCTCCCCAGCAAAATGTTTTTTTTATACACTCTCCATCACATTTTGTCAATATGAATTAAGTTATGTAGAAAGTGTAAAAAGTTTAGCTTAAAGGGATCAGGAGCAAGAACTGTACCGTCATGACTGTCAGAAGAGAGCAGCTGGTCTGCCAAACTGAACATTGAACCTTCAAACACAACACTCGCATTCTGGAAGAACAACAAAAAGAAAACACTGGAAAGAAAAATCATCCTTTCAATAACCTGTACACTCCTCTTGGCAACATGGCAGCTTTCTTTCCCTTGACACAGAGAAAGCCTTTGACTGGAAGGTGATGAACAGATTCACTTTCTGTACACGTCTTTCTCATGAATCAGATATTTAAATTTATCTGATATTGCCTCAATTTATACTGGGCTACTTTTCCAATTCTAAACTTTTTTGATGCACATGCCAAACACAAACACATGGACTTCCTGTATCTTGTGTCTGTGAGTTCTGGATTTATATTAAAATACCTCATGAGACATCTTGCCTTGTGGGTCCTTCCAAATAGCAAATCATGACACTTTGAAGCTAAGAAAGTTAACCCTTAAGCATGTGAACAACGAAAATATTGAGAAAAAAAATAGAAATTATGACTTCAGTAATTACATTTACTTGAATGAAATGGAAACACTTTATGTATTTAGTGGAAAAAATTGTAAAGCACAAACATAAATAAATTTAAAAACTTAATATTAGGCAACAGAACAATTTTAACTTTACCTCAGACAAGCAAATTCTCTGCTGGTTCCAGCCTTTCATTCTTGAGAAACAAACACAAACACACACACACACACACACACACACACACACACACACACACACGCATGCACGCGTGCGCACACTTACTCCCACTCTCTAAGTCATTAGTGCGATGTCTCGCCTACCATTTCAAGATGCCAGTGAAGCAGCCTGGGTGTTTTTGGCGTTGTGCCCTTGCCTGAAGACACAGGCAGGGACTGTCAGTGTGGATCACACCCCGGTTCTGATGCCCCCTCCCTCAGCTCCTATGCCACTTACCCTTCTCTTAGTACCCTGGGAGTTTATCTCTCTTTCTTTCTGAACCCTGCAGAGGTCCTTGTACTCTGTCTATATACATACATCCTTGAACTGGGTAATTTGTTTCATTTTCTGGATGTATGGTAGACATTTTCTTACCTATGTAAAAACTTAATTAAAAAGATAAATAAAACACAGTCACTCCTATTCTCCACAATTCATGCTAGGATGATTTAGACTCATTTCGTTAACAACTTGCAAGAACTCCTGTGCCTTCTCTTAGAAATTTTCTTGAGAATGATGTAATAATTTCAGGCTTATTTTACTATTTTACTAATCTGACACCACTCCATTATTGTTACATTTCATATAAAGAAAGTTATGCTCAGTGTCTTCACAGGTTTTTGTGTCGTTTCCTTCAGTGGTTTTTGGTGAATTGCTGCCACAAAGAGGTAAGCAGTTTTTTCTAAGTGTTTTGCTTCATTTGACAGTGCAGAATGAAAGTGAAGCTGAAAATTGAACATGTATTGCAGTTTTGATCCGCATGTCAAACACTCAAGAATTGAATGGTTGCCAGGCAGCTTCTTAAATCTGATGAGTCCTGACTGGGAACCGACTATTGTCAACAAGCTGGTCTTTCAGGGAGGTTTTCTATTCCAGCTCGAGTAATGTAGTCGTCCTTCATCAAGATTTTGCTGTGCCTTTTCCAAACACAATGTAAAGTCAATTAAATGCAAAGTTAAAGAAAAAGCTTTTCTTTAACGTAGAACTCCCCACTTTGAGGCCCTTGCATGGGGAGTGGTTAGAATGGGAGGGTACAGACCTTGATGCAGCCATCCCAAGTTTGAATCCCAACTCAACTCCTGACCTTGGTTCACTTCTCCACGTCTATCTCCCTTCTTTCTCCAAATAAAGGCCACTAGTGCCTAAGAAATTCTTTTAAAAAGAACACGAAGATAACTATGTCAAAGTATTACAATGCTATAGAGAATACTGGACTTAAGGAGTTTGTTGACTTCTGCATGATGAGAGGAAAACTTTCAGACTGTCCTTCCATAACATTTAGACATTTAAAAAAAAATACTTCTTTGCAACTAATATAATGAAATGTTACTTATGAGCAGGAACTAGTCAATGCAATGTGCTGCATCTGTTATGTCCAAGGTGGTTTGAATTCTCAGCACAAGTGCATGGCTGAGCAGACATGATGGGATGTGATATCTCTATCCACAGGTAAAGGGCTGAGGAGGGACGGGGACAGCAGAGAGACAGGAGGATGTCAAAGGGGACAGCAGGAACACAAAGCCCAGTGAACACAGCTGGGAGATGCCAGAGCACTTTGTGGCTAAGCTGACAGACAGACTGTACCTATCTGACACACACACACACACACACACACACACACACACACATATGCCTACATGCAGCAGAAAGAAAGAGAGAAACCTTTAATGGTGCTGTGTATGTGTGATGTGAGCACAGGTTTGGTAGTAAGTGGATGATCTGAAAGGATTTTGACAGTTCAGGCCTGGTATGTTTGACCATGTATCTTCAGAGGCATATGTCAGAATGCGTGAGTGTGTGTGCATGCTTTAATGTTAGAATAAAGACAGATGTGTATGCAGGGGCGCTAAAGGGGTGAAAAGTGATGACAATTCTAGGGGCCCTAACCAGCAGGGGGCCCTCCACAATTTAATTATTTATATTTTGTTCATAGAAATAAAATAAAAAAATCGGGGTCCTGTCAAATGCAAAATTAATCATATTGTATTTTCAAAGATTGTTTTTAGCAGTAAAAATGTAATGTTCAGACAGTGGAAGACACAAACGACTGAAGCAGTTACTATGCTGCTAAGAAAAGTTATAAAATCAGGTTTTCAAAAACAAAATAGAGAGAGGGAGAGAGAAAAAGTCAAGAGTGTTAATTTATAACCCAGCTTTTCTCCAAGAGAGGTGGGTAGAATGTGTGAGATTATCAAACACTTAGCATAGTTAGCTTAGCTACAGACTACTGTTTGCCTCCAATTCACTAGCATTTAATGAATTAAGGAAAAAAAATGACCAACATATTCATATATTTAACTTGTTCCCTTGTACCTTTTACCACTTAACAACAGATGAGTCAGTCAGCAGCAGCTCTAACCCACATTCCTCCTGACCCATCCTCTCCTAAGTGAAATTAAAGCTGCAGTATGTCACTTTTATATAAATATTTTTTTGCATATGTTTTAAAACTGTCATTATGTTGTGACAGTATGGTATGAGAGGTAATGTGTGAAAAATATATTTCCTGTGCCTTCTCCCAGTGCTAGAAACAACCAGTCAGTGGCAGGAGAGCTTTAGTACTTTAGGGGGGGCTGTCAATCACAATCTCATGTGGTGCTGCTCATCCTTCCTCCTCCTCGATTTGTGCCGTGCTGCAGCTAGCATAGCACAGAGCTGTGTAGATTCAAACTGTGAATAGCTACTAATGACGACAGATAAACAGTTTATCTGTTGGATGTTAAATTCATGAGCAGTAAATATTGTGCTAATTATCAGTATTGAACCAAAGAAAGTAAGGCAGATTCAAGCCTTTAAAATTGTGACGCTTTTTATGGGTCAAATAGACTCAAAAAATTGTAACAGCAGCTGCGCGGGGGGCCCAAACAAATTTTTTGTCAGGGGGCCCAAGATTCCTGGCGGCGCCCCTGTGTGTATGTTTGCTTGTGCTGTAAACTTCTTTGTGTGAGGAAAATCTAAACTGACACAGTCTGACCTTTCCAGAAGTCAGACACTATCGGAAACATTAAAAGCTTTTGTATGTAATAAATGAGGAATGTCCTCATGGTCAACTGTTGTCAACCTCACTGTGACGCTTTCATCACTTTCCTTTTCAGGGACTGTACAGTAAAATTAATAGCTTTCACACTCCAGGAAGGTAATCAGATTTGTCTCTCAGTGACTAGTTCTGTTGCTCAATGAAAACAATTTTAAACATATTTAAAATATTTTTGCCACATTTGATTACTTCACCTTGGTGTTTTCTGCTTCTAAAATGAGAAAAACTAGGAACACTCGTCAATATCCTGACTTTTTTTTAAAGACATAAGGTCAACAAAGTTACAATATATAAAAAAGAAAGAATATATATGAAAAAATCTTACCTGGGTAAAAGTGGCTATTGCATATCTAAACTTATGATCATTCACAGCTCAAACTTTTCACACAAACCTTAAGCTGTGGATTTTGCCACTATGCGACCACTGTATTAGTGGTCGCACAGGTAGGATGTACTATATTGGACTTTGAAAATAACAGTTTTCTTTGTTTTAAAGCAGCTTTCCAGTATCTGTTAAAAATAATAATAAAATAATTTCACAATGCAACCACATGCTTAGATGATTTTCTGGTTGATTATAAAGTCTCAGATAAATTCTTTGTTTACCATTACTCTGTAAGTTTTGATGGTCTGATATTACACACTGCTTCCACTGTGCAAGATTAAACATCTTGAGGTACTTCAATACATGTTAGTGCTAATTTACCAGTAGTGCTGATTTTCTTTATTGCTTTAATAGTTTATCTTAGATTTGGAGTATTTTTAGACTTAAAAGTAAAGATTCTGTGTTTCATGTTCACAAAGCCATTTCCTGATGAATCTGACTTACAGTAAGAAATCTTTTTAGAAAGGAGTGATGTGAGAAGAACTTCTAATATCAGACAAACCCTTTTCTGCTCAATGATTAACTGAAATTATAGTCTGTACTTCCAGTATAAATCAGTAAATACCAGTAGCTCTACCACAATTTCATTAATCAGGCGATGATTGTAAGTGACACTTTAATAGATTATATCCTACCACAGGTCGGATGTAACTATTACAAAAGATATTGTGTATTAGTCAGTTTTCATTTTGACTGGTCCTAACTGGTGACCATCAGATCAGAAGCATCAGAGAGGATGCTGTCACTAAATGAAGAAGATTCCAAATTAGACCATCAGTAAAATGTCCGATATAAAGTCAGAGGAAAGTCCAGCAAACCCATATGTTGATAAGGGTTTGTGGTTATTTCAGCAGATAACAGGAAGGCTGACTGTGTTCAAGCAAAGCATTCAATCCATGTTAGGTTAGGAAATGTTGGAAAATCTACAAATTAAGGAAATGATACACATTCTCTGCTTGTTGGAATTTTTAAAAGAACAACAAAGTGATAATTTCCTCACGAGCTTCACTTGTGATGTTTCCTGAAGCAAAAGAAAAGTGACATTCACATTGAACCATTACACAGGGAAGGTGGTGTACATAAAGGGGTTAGAGCTGCTGCTGACTGACTCATCTGTAGTTAAAAGGTACAAAGGACAAGTTAAATATATGAATATGTTGCTAAAATTTTGTCCTTAATTCATTAAATGCTAGTGAATTGGAGGCAAACAGTAGTCTGTAGCTAAGCTAACTATGCTAAGTGTTTGATAATCTCACACATTCTACCCACCTCTCTTGGAGAAAAGCTGGGTTATAAATTAACACTCTTGACTTTTTCTCTCTCCCTCTCTCTATTTTGTTTTTGAAAACCTGATTTTATAACTTTTCTTAGCAGCATAGTAACTGCTTCAGTCGTTTGTGTCTTCCACTGTCTGAACATTACATTTTTACTGCTAAAAACAATCTTTGAAAATACAAAATGATTAATGTTGTATTTGACAGGACCCCAATTTTTTTTTTTCTTTGAACAAAAAAATAAATAATTAAATTGTGGAGGGCCCCCTGTTGGTCAGGGCCCCTAGAACTGCCATCAATTTTCCCCCCATACAGCGCCCTTACTTATGATTATAATGTTTTGTTTAATTTTTTCTTTGTTTTTCTTTGGATTGAAATCAATATTTCTATTGCCTTTGATCACTGCAAGATAAATGATTTTTAGTCATTTACCTTCATTGTCATCGTTGTCATTTAACTGCATATTCCAATATCATCCAAAAATGACCTCATTTGGTTATCTTTGTGGGCAGACAGGGTCAAGTAGAATAATATATGAGGCTGCAAAACATTTTGGTCACCATTACTTTATTAACTCCCCAGCTTTCACCACAGAGCCTGTTTGCGTGGGCACACTTGTCTGTTTTATGCTTTTCATCTTGCTTGCTGCAGTAAGCATTATTTTTGTGCTTTTAACATTTGGACAGCCTACGTTTAAAGTGCTATTTAACCTTTCAAAATGCTGCCGAGGCTGCGAGCCACATTTGAATAATACTGTCTCTGCCAACATTCTACCTTCTGTACTGCGAGAGGCTGCAGGCAGCTGATGATATGCACATTACTACATCAAAAAAGGCTCCATCTATATTTAGGGTTTAAGGGAAAAGCATATATTTATTTTAAAACAAATGTTTATTATTCCTTTTATCATCTGAGCTCTTGAAAAACATGTCAGTTGATTCCGCTTACTCTCTCCCCCTCTCTGTCTATATTTTAAAAAACTTAAGAGATATTTAATCAGTAAACAGGCTGTTTATACAGGCAGATGGAGATAAACTTGAGACCCTGCTTATTTTCAATCTCGGTCATTCCCCTGAGCTTTTCTTTTACCGCCTTTAAGAGAATACAAATCACTTCAATTATTCAAACCTCCAGAGAACGCACGGAAAACAAAAACTAATACACAAGCAGAAAAACAGATAAGTAAGCCTATGTATAAACAAACTCTAATTACACATTTCAAAAGACTGTGAGGAGGATGAAGATGATCGTAGAGAATAAAGCTGTGTTCTTTGTAGGGCCCCTTGTTGTTCCTCTGCCTTATTTACAGCAGAATAATAAGCCCACTCAGGTAAACAAAGCAACTCCCTTGATATGTTGGAGTGAAACAGTCTCCTTTTTTCTCTGCCTTTTGTCATCTTTCACTTGATCTTAGATGCTTTAGTCATACTGTACACAGAGAAGCAGCGACTTTCGTGGGAGGAGTGTTTCACAAGTTGGAGCGACGTGCAGAAGAGGACTGAAGAAACAGTGACCTATTTTTTTCTCTTTTTTGGATCTGTTCTCCCTGTTTATGGCCAAGATTTATGTTTATGTGGGAATATTTCTGACTGGTTGTTCAAGAAGAGCAAGAGAGTAGCTTTAATGAAAAGAAAAATAACATTCTAGGACTCACCTATAGTTTTCTTGCTTTGCAGAGGATAGGAGACAGTAAATCATCTGAGCAAAAAAGAAATACACATTCAGCCTTATTCTCTAGGAAGGTTTTGTAACAACTATTATGTTTTAATATATGTTCTGTTTCAGAATCTTATTCACAAAGGATGTTTGAATTTAATCATGATTTTTTTAAGTGCAGACTGTGAATTTCCAAAAGGTTGGGAGCAGTTTGTATGCCTTTCTGAAAGATTCTCATAATGACACCAAAGTTAAAATACGTTTTTTTTTCCTTTATGGATAATCACTAATGCATTACAAATTCAAGAATAGCTTACAAACACATTGTAAAGGTCAAGATAAAACCAGTTGTATGTTTATCAGATACAGTGAGTTATCTGCTGTCCCAGGTTATCATATTTTGAATAATTTAAGAATGAAAAATAATGTATCTTTTCAGTCATTATGTCTTGTTATTTCCTGGTTATTGGGTGCATTCAAGTTGCATGTGGTTCAGTTCTGGAGTAAAAGATTTATCTTTTACTCCAGAACTGGTGGGGAAAGGTTGGTGTTGAGCTAAGCTGAGATTTTTCATTGTGTAGTCTGAAAACATGAGAACGTTAGCAAGCATTCCTGTCAAAACATGTAAAAGTGAATTGTGTTAAAAACAATGTAGTCAACAATGTAATCATCTAGAAGATTTTCAGTATCAGTACAAAACTGTTGGAAACATACCCCAAAAACTTAACAAAACTCAGTGCCATACTAATGGGCTCTTTGCACCTCAGCTTCCGCGTTCGGGGTAAAGCGGCTCGATTGTTTCCGATCCAATACAAATATCATTTACATTA
>NW_015116858.1:8349-13226 GCF_001443285.1 Poecilia latipinna | reverse complement strand
CAGGAAGAATTTATGCTGAGGAGAACTGGTGAGTTATGGGGCAGATGAGGCACGGTCAGTCTCTATGAAAACACAGCAAATACTAATTGTGAAACATTTAGGGTGTTTTCACACCTGATATTTCAGTAGACTCGGTCCAGTTGGGGACCAAAATTGCAATATTTCTTATATTTTCAGCTGCTATGATTTGCATTCACACTGCGCTGGTTGTAGGATGTATTCAATAAAATCTTGAGGCTACACAGAAGCACGCGTGAGACAACTCCATCTTAGCAGGCGCTCTCCTTTATTCTGTCCTCCGCCCCCAAATACAATACAGCACAAAGGTTCCTATCCACGGATAGCCTGATACTACATCCCCCTTTCTGAATAGGATTTGTTATGAGGGTCTATGTAAGCACACGTAGAAATGTAGCCTTAAATCACACCCCAGAAAGATGCATTCTGTGGAACACCCAAAATTAACTCAGTATCGTACTAGTACTTTTCCACAGCAGAATGTGCTAGAACTCTAACTTATTTATTATTTATTTGTTCTACACTAACAGTGCACAAACTTAAATCTCTCTCCAGTCACAGTTCAGCATTAGAACCCAGATGTATATAAATCTCAGAACAGTAATCTCTGTAACATTTAACTTTAGCTACTAAGAGGAAGGGGTGGACTACCCAAATCCTCTACCTGAGTGTGGGGATTATTCTGCCCCATGCAGGAAACTCACTCAGTTCCTATGAACAGATGTAATCATCCAGATAGGCTGGAGGTCTCCTACTTCTCAGTGAAACTCGACTCTCAGGTGGTGGAGTCTGATGGCTAGCCTCCTGCTGGTCTTCATCTGGAACAGTTGTATGCGTGGAATTGTGAATATTTTCTTCAGGTAATGTCTCATGTGGAACAGCAGCAGTTTCAGGTGGAACAACACATGTTTCAGTTGCTCTAGGAGTGTGTGAAAGGTGGTAGCTATTCCTTCTCAGCATGCCTCTAGGTGTCTCGATGATGTAGGATCGAGGTAAACCTGCTCCAGACACTACTGTTCCTCTGGTTTGCAGATCTGTCACCCACACCTTCTCACCTGGATGTAGGAGTGATATGCTGTGAGCCCGGTGTCTACGGTTGTAGTTTTGTCTTTGTTTCTGTCTATAGTTGTTCTCTGCAATCCTCAGCTTTCTTGTGTCAATATTCTGTGGCATCAGCTGCGACTGAGTGACAGGAACAGTTGTCCTTATCCTCCTTCCCATGAGAAGCTCAGTCGGACTGAATCCATTTGCCAGTGGAGCGGAACGGTAGGCCATAAGAGCGAGATACGGATCCCCTGACTTCTTAAGGAGAGTCTTGATAGTTCTGACAGCTCTCTCAGCCTCGCCGTTGCTCTGAGGAAAATTTGGGCTGGATGTTTCATGACTGAAACCCCATTCTTGTGCAAATCTTCTGAAGGAATCTGAAGCGAACTGTGGCCCATTATCAGAACGGAAACGCTCTGGTATGCCATGACGTGCAAAGATGGACTTACAGTGTTCGATCACTCCCTCAGATGTTGTGGAGGTAAGCTTTGCAACTTCAAAAAATCTAGAGTAATAATCCACAACAATCAAATATTGTTTGTCCTTAAACTGGAAAAGATCCGCTCCCACCATGACCCATGGTCTTTGTGGAAATTCAGTGGGCAGCAGTGGCTCTTTGTGTTTAGTTCTCTCCCGACAACACGTCTCGCAGGTCTCCAACAGCTTAATCAGCTCTCTGCTGAGACCCGGCCACCACACTGAATGTTTGGCCCTTTCTCTACATTTAGTTATTCCCAAGTGACCCTCATGTATTTTCGATAGAATGTCCTTTCTGAGAGAAGCTGGAATCACTATTCTGCTACCATAAAGAAGCAGGCCATTTTGAACAGTAAGTTCACCTGAAAATGGCAGATAAGGCTGGAATCTTTTCTCAGTAGAGTATTTATCTGGCCATCCTTCCACACAGAACTTTTTCAGCTCTTTGAGTATGCTGTCGTCGTCCTGACGTCTTTGGATTTCCCTCAGTCGTGGTTCCGTGGCAGGTAGACATGTAACGACCGAGTCAACATACAGGTTGACCTCCTCTTCTTGCGGACCTCCTGACTCGCTGACAATTGGAGCTCTGGACAAAACATCAGCTGTAGCAATAGTTTTGCCAGCCACATGGGAAATACTGTAGGAAAATCTCATCAGTCGCATTCGTAGTCGCTGTATGCGAGGAGGAAGCTCGTTTAGACTCTTCGACCCCAACAACGGGACTAATGGCTTATGATCAGTTTCGATGTGGAAACTCTTCCCAATCAGAAACTCTGCGAACCTCTCGCAGGCCCAAGTTGAAGCGAGAGCCTCTTTCTCAATCTGAGCATACCTCTGCTCCGTGTCGCTCAGAGACCGTGATGCATATGCCACTGGCTTCCACCCTGTATCAGTGTGTTTTTGGAGCAGAACTGCACCGAGTCCATATGATGATGCATCCGCTGAGACACATGTCTCTGCTTTCGGGTCATACAATGCTAGTCCTGGTGGTGTTGTCAGATCTGTCTTAATAGCGTCGAAAGCTTGTTGCTGCAGTGGACCCCATGACCACATGTTTGACTTCTTCAGAAGATCTCTCAAAGGTCTGGTTTTCTCTGCCAAGTTGGGAAGGAACTTCCCAAGATGGTTCACCATACCCAGAAAGCGTCTCACCTCGCTTATATTCCTGGGCTCCTCCATGGCTCTTATAGCACTCACTTTATCCGGATCTGGACTGACCCCTGATGCATCAATGATTTGTCCCAAGAACTTTATTCTGCACTTAGAAAACTCACATTTGTCATTTAGTGTTATGTTCGCTTCCTGGAGTCGAAACAGTGCCTTCCTCAGTCTTTCATCATGCTCCTGCTGTGTTGTCCCCCAGATGAGTACATCATCCATCTGACAAAGGACTCCATCCAGGCCCTCCAGAATCCGTGTCATGCGCTTCTGGAAGTGCTCTGGTGCTGATGAAATCCCAAAGCAGAGCCGATTGTAGCAGTAGCGCCCAAAAGGTGTAATGAAGGTGGTGAGCAGGGAAGACTTCCTTGACAGTGGAATCTGCCAGAATCCAGCATTGGCATCCAATTTGGAGAACACTTTTGCTCCTGCTAGCTGTCCGAGCGTGTGCTCTACTGATGGGAGAGGATGTTTTTCTCTCATGACATATTTATTCAGTTCTGTGAGATCAATGCATATTCTCACCTTGCCTGAGCTCTTGGGGACAACCACCATAGGTGCACACCAGTCTGTTGGCTCCTCCACTTTGGTGATGACCCCTTCCCGCTGCATACGGTTGAGCTCCTCTTTAACCTTCGGCAGTAGGGGGAGGGATATCCGCCTCGGCGTTGAGAGGGAGAAAGGCTGTGCATCTGGTGACAGAACAATGTTATACTCGCCCTCCATCAGTCCTAGTCCTGTGAAAAGTTTAGGAAACTCCTGCTTCACCGCGTCAATTGAGTCTAAACTTATTTGGTTTACTCTGGCAACCAATTTTAATGCCATGGCAGCACGTCCACTCAATAGTGATGTACATAAATCTTTCACAACATAAATGTCCTCCTTAGTACAAACACTGTTGTTGCTGAGTGTTGCTGTAAACATGCCTTTCACCTTCAATCCGGTGCCTCCCGGTCCCTGTAGGATTTTCTTTGGTTTTTCTAATTTGCCAAATTGGTACTGAGAATACAATGTTTCTGGGACAGCAGTGACATCAGCTCCTGTATCTATTTTGAATACAGTCTTATGTTTGTCCACCAGTATGTCCGTCATCCATGGATTGTCTTTAACTTCTGCAGAAAGAGATCCCAGGAAAGCAATATCAATCTCTGTATCTGTGCTTTCTGTAGCAAATCCAGCATTCACTTCACATATTTTCTTATTTCTACAGACCCTTGCAAAATGTCCCTTTTTCCCACAATAATTGCAGGCTGCTTCTCTAGCAGGGCATTGCTGCATAGTGTGTCCTTTCGTGTCACCACATCTTCTGCACTGTGCCTTTTTATCCTGTGTTGCTTTAGTGACGAGATGTTTGTGGTGCCCCTTCGGTTGCCTGGGGCGCGCGCTCCCGCTCGCGTGAACGCGGTCCAACTGCGCGCCAGCAATGTCTGACTTGAAGTTAGCATGAAGCATTTCCTGTTGCTTTTTTACTAGCTCGCTCTGACGGGCTCTGGTTAACGCCTTCTCTAGCGTCAGTTCAGCGTCCATTTGTAGCTGTTCTGATAATCTTTTATCTCTCAGACCCACGACGAATCTGTCCCGCACCATCTCATCATGCAAAGTCCCATATCCACAATATTCAGCCAAGCAGTGTAACGCGGTGTGAAACCCGTCAATGGACTCACCCGTCTCCTGTTGGCGCTGATTGAATTTCGCCCGCTCAAATATAACATTCCGGCGGGCTACGAAGTGAGCATCCAGCCGTCCTTTAACAGTCTCGTACTCACTCGCTTCTTGCGGAGTTAAATGCAGGGAAACCAGTATATCTTCTGCCTCGTCCCCCATGGTGTAGATCAGCGTATTTACTTGGTTTTCGTCCGCTTGTGTCTCCAAACCAGACGCGATACGAAACCTCTCGAAACGCTTTATCCATTTCGTCCAGTCTTCAGCTCTGAACGTGAACTTTTCTGGCGGGGCGACTTGAAACCGGTTCATGATGTTGTAGTTCTTATTTTCGAGCTGTCAGTTCTCACTTGTTGTCTCTCTCTTCGCTAAGTAGTCTATACTTCTGACACCATGTTCTGTTCTCCGATATGTATATTCAGTAAAATCTTGAGGCTACACAGAAGCACGCGTGAGACAACTCCATCTTAGCAGGAGCAGGCGCTCTCCTTTATTCTGTTCCCCCGCCCCCAAACACA
>NW_015116858.1:0-3488 GCF_001443285.1 Poecilia latipinna | reverse complement strand
TTATTCATGTTCATGACAGGTGTTATGTCATGTTTATGACAGTCTTATTCAACCCCCTTCAAATAAAGTGTTACCACAAAGTGACACCAACTAGTTTGAACTAGAGTCAATCTTGGATTACTCTTCTGACATGGACAATAGACTGTTGTTCTGACAGTCAAAAAGAAGTCAAATATGTTTACTGTTTTATTAAATAAAATGTAATATTGTCATGTTGTCATTTTTTAAGGTTTGTTCACACAATTTTGGAGATAAGGTAATGTCAGATAATTTTTAACAACATAATACATATTGTCTGCCAACAAAATAGTGTTTAATACCAGTGAAGACATTTTTAATGGTAAGTTATGATGTGCCAAAGGATGAGGGCGGGCAAACTGGGAATCAAACCTCCAATCCACCGATTACTGCTGTCACTACTGTCACCCAACTTAATTACACTAATGAGAAAACCTGTTTTTTGCACCTAAGAGGGTGACTTCAGTTTTAATTTTAAAAGTCCTAATATTTTAAAACTGATGTTGCATTCATAAAGAATAATAATAAAGCAGACCATCAAAGAAGACCCAGTTTATTGCAGCAGTATTACAGTGATAAAGATATCTTTGTAATGACAGACTGACATTTGAGTCTTGACTGGGGATGGAAGCGTAACCTGAAGGTGGTGGATGGTGCTCTGAGGGTGGAGGGGGGGATTGTCTTTGTTATTTTGTTGCAGAGTAAATGTCACGACAGTGTGAGAACACAGAGAAGCAACAGGAACAAAAGCCCTGTGGCATCCTCAGATGGTTCCAAACCTGCTGTGACACAGAGCCTCATCTATTTAGAAGCAACAGTCTGAGAGCTACCAGCCTTTTTATGGACTAATAAATGTCCTGTGTTCTGACCTTCCTGTGGCCAAACTTTGACTGTTCTGTGTGCTTTTATGATCTTTTTTATGTGATACCTGAGCAAATATGCTCGCATGTTCAGAAGTCTCCAGTTTGTTCATGTCAGTAGTATGTGAGCCCAAGTTCTGATATACACAATAATAGAAGTCTGTGTGCTTGCTGTCTAATCCCGCCCACTCTGAATGACAGGTTGATTAACAATGTATTGGACCTATGGCGAAGTGGCCCCGCCATTGTTGATTTTGCTGACAGAGCAGCTTGCTAGCTGTCCAGACAGCTGCAGAGATGGAGGGAGCCAGAAGAGATGAAGGATGGCAAGATTGAAGTGAAGCAGGAGTCGCAGAAGGGACATAAATTTAAAAGTAAAAAAAATGAGAAACAGCGAGAAAAAAATGCTCAAATGATAAGATGGAGGAAGGACTGAAGAAATATGGCAGAGGGGATAAGAGAAAGGCAGCGCAAACACAAACTTAAGACAAACAGGGAAATCCTTATCACTGTTTTAAAGGTTTTTAGTCAAACATTTGATGACTGATCACATGTCGATGTTTCATTACTTCCTGCTGCGATCAACAAACTCAATAAAGTCCCTTGTCTGTAGCTTTAACCGGTCCTGCCAGGTCCTGACCCAGTCCTGACCTGGACAGATTCATCTCCATCTGCAGATCCTGTACACGTCCTCAGTGGTTTTTGTAACCACTTCAAGCCACACCAGGCCGTGGATTTGGTGCTAGCAATTTGATTGTCAGCAGGATACAATCATTTATTGACGCTGTGGTTACAGTCTTACTCTGGCCAGTTTGCCATGATGTGAATATCAGACTTTGTGTTTTTCTTTTCAATAAATCTTTTTACTGCATTACCTACATCTAAAGGTTGCAAATTCAAAAAAAAACTTTTTGAATTATTTTTCAAAAAAATTTTGAAAATTATTTTTTCAATTTTTTGAAAAATTGAAAAATTTTTCAGTTTTGTAGGTAGGTCTGTATCCATGGCAAACTAATGGTTAACCTGAGGTTTTTTGTTGTTGCTAGAATCTTGTCCTTACTATGCAATATTTTATTCTCAATTCTGTTTTTCGTTGTTTTTTAATACATTTTTTATCTTTGTGTGAAACTGCATGACTTTATGCTGCTGTTACACCTGAATTTCATTTCCCCACTTTGAGACAATAAATTGTATTTCTGTTCACACATGGCGAGCTATTTGATTGTAGCCACAGCTGCTCTTGTGCAGCATCATGACAGAAGTGAGGCTATTATCAGCCCTTCTGACCAACACCAGCAGGAAAGGCCCAGAGGAGCAGGAACCAGTGACCCACTGATTAAAAGCAAACTCCTACCAATGTCACACCAAATGCTATTCTATTCTATTCTATTCTATTCTATTCTATTCTATTCTATTCTATTCTATAGACTGATATGTGATGGACTGGTGGCTGAGATGAGCCACATACAACACATTAGAGGACAGGATGACTGGAAGCAACTCTAAGTCATACTTTATAGCAGAGGTTCCCAAACTGTGGGGTGCGCCCCCTACGGGGGGCGCCGTGTCATTGCAGGGGGGGCGCGGGAAGCNCTAAATCCTGAATATACCTAATTTGGGTTGTCTTGGGCTTTTTATCGCAGCCTGTGGGGTTTTCCCTGTCTGGGAACGAGAATACAACCTGCTGAATGTGACAGGTAGCCAATCAGAAAGCGCGGTGACGTAAGAACAGAGGGGAATCCCAAACAGCTGACATATCGCGCAACTGAGAGTCCAGTGGATATCGGAGATGATATGTGGAAATGTTTATTATTATATGTAAAGGTCATTATTATATAGGTTTATGTTTATTCAGTTAAAAATGTTAACTATGAAAAAACATAACTCACCTCCAAATCATAGTGCAGCAAATAGAGCGGCTGCTCCCGTCGTCTTTTATCCACCGCCTTTTCTTTTTGTTTCTTTTATCTCTTAAAATGACTCCACAAACTGTCACTATTGAACTACATCGTCATCCGTGTTTGGTCATTCTAAATTCCCGTATGCTATGTTGGGGGTTTTGTGGATTTTCTTCTGGAATCGCGATGTTCTTGACTGGAATCGGTTCGTGTGGTGTGCTGCTTCTGCCTTGTGGCTGGAGACACGAACCGATTGAACCAGCTGTTGTACTTTTATCAGCTCTGTGGTCACAGAGGTTTGGAGAATCGGCAGACAATTCTTAAATCTTGCCGTCTAAACCAGACTTAAGACTCACAAGCTCTACTCATCTCGTCTTAACCACTGCCCTAACGCTCTCTGATTCTGGTCGCTATGGTAACGTTGACATATCCTTTCAAAATAAGATACAGATGCATAACAAAAATGGCCCGAAACAGTTTACTTTTGTGAACATTTTAACTCACGATAATGACTAATGGGAGCCCTGAGCTTGTTTCTCTGCAACGAGACGGTCCCATCTGGGAGTGATGGGAGACAATGACACCCGAAGTGTTACTTATCCACAGACTGCTTGGTTTCTATGTGGCGAAGCAGTTGGAAGTTTCATTGCCTCATTAGCAAGTCGGTCGCCGCATATCATGCAGAGCGGGCTTGGAATGTGGGAATCACCTA
>NW_015116857.1:13656-27620 GCF_001443285.1 Poecilia latipinna | reverse complement strand
TGGACGCCTCCCTGGTGAGGAGATCACGTCCCACCAGGAGGAGGGGAGACCCAGGACACGCTGGAGAGACGATGTCTCTCAGCTGGACTGGGAACGCCTTGGGATTCCTGGAGGAGCTGGAAGAGGCTGGAGAGGGAAGACTGGGCCTCCTTATTTAGGCTGCTGACCCCGTGATGGATGGGTGTTAAATGGTGTCTCCATGGCGATAAGCAAACAGCATGGGGTCCTGAGATGAGCTTGTTCAGGTGGGTGTGAGAGACCAGGGCTCCATCCCTAATAAATGATTATTGATATATTTATTAGGGATGGAGCCCTGGTCTCCATCACGGTGGGCCGACAGGAGTCTCTACAATCGTCATGATGTGTGTTGTCATAGCAACTGGTCTACAGTCATCGATAACTGATGGTGACTTTTCTCGAACCAGGCAGGATGTCGTCCACAGCAACAGAACCTTCTGTTGGGTCGGGCTGAGGTTGAAGAGATGCTGCAGAATCCCACAGATCCGCTCTGCAGCTTCAGGCCTTCAGGACCGACACCATCTGGACCTGGTTCTTGTTCCGTCTCTCCAATTGCTTCTTCACTTCTAGAGACAGATCAGTGGGAGGCAAAGGGAGCAGCAGCTCCTGATGTGGATGAAGTCAAACCTGTGGAAGCAAAAGATTCATGAAGATGAAACATGAGGTTTGACAGACAGCTGAGGGTGAGAGGAAGGTGGCCGTCTGATTGGCTGGAGACAGGAGAGGAGGAGGATTCAATGAGTTTTTATCATCATATCACCTTAATAGTTTGTGGTACAAAATTTGGACTCAGGTCCCATTTAGAGATTTACTACACAAAAAATAAATAGATAAAAAATTAACAAGTAATTTAAGAGATATGTGTATTTATGTGTCTGTGTGTAAATAATCTATGAGATGAAACTGCATTTGGTGCAGCTTGAGTTCATGAGTCTGACGGCTGAAGGGAAGAAACTGATCCTCAGCCTCCTGCTGAGGGGAGCAGCTGGAGGAGTCCTTCATGACGAGGAGCGCCTCCTCCTGCATCCTGCTGTGTAGAGGTCTGAGGTGGAGGGCAGTGCAGCTGCTGTGCCACAAGGTGATGCAGACAGAGAACGCTCTCCACCACCCAGTGATAGAAGCTCCTCAGGGTTGAGTTCCCAAGTCCAGCTCTCTGCAGCTTCCTGAGGAAGTAGAGATGCTGATGGGCCTTCCTGACCAGACAGGGGGTGTTGGGATCCAGATACCTGTTTCTAGATGCCTGTGCTGAGGTCCAAACATGCAGCCGGGTCAGAACCTGTTCTCCACTGTGACGAGTATTTAGTAAACTCACTGATCAACTGATGAGAAAAGCTGATGTAATATTTACATGTCGTCATCAGACAGATGATATAAAGTTATAATTAGTTTGGTATTTAAAAGACTAAAAAAATAACAGGAATAAATAAATGATTACAGGATTTAAAAGCAACACTGGGGTCAAAGTTCACAGTGAAACTTCCAGAAAGTTACTCTACTAAAAGTAACTGAGTAAAAGTAACTAGTTACTGCATGTCGACACCAGCCTGGATCATGTGACCCGCTGGTCTCTGTTCTGGTCCGGTCGGTTCGGAGGTTCTCCGTCTAGAGTTCTGATGTGGTTGATATCCACCAGGGGGCGGGAGAGAGGCAGAGCCTCCCTGTCACTCTAGAACTGAACCAACTGGACCTGCGTCACACAGGTCCAGTTGGTTCCGGTCCTCGGACCTGAAACAGTAAGTCATATATTTATCTATGATAAACTTGTTAGACTGTGTAAGACCAACATACAGGCCCGGCGGCATGGGCGGGCATTGGGAGACACTGGGGGACATTGCCCACCCACAGAGTCAGCTGTGGCCCCCTGGACTGGAAGCTGTTTGTTGTTTTTACCTTAGAATGGCCAACTCTCTGTTATTCCTATATCCGTTTGATACAGTAGAGGCTTCCGCACTTCCCATATCTGTGTCCTCTGTCACTTTTATCAGCAGTTAAAACTGTTTAATCCGTTGTTAACATGTTGTAACCTGTTTTTCCGAGCCGCCTTTAAACGCAACATGAGCGCTAGACGCTCGCGCTGGGTTTCCACCTGTGAAGGAGACCTGCTGCTGCTGGGCGGAGCTACGTAGGTTTGTGTTAGAATCACGGCAGCAAACCAGCAAAACGCAAAGAACTTTTCAGTTTTTCCCTCCAAACTAACCGACTGAGGTGAGTAAAGCTGCTGGATGCAGGCAATGTTAGCTAAAAGATGACGAGCTAACATCAATACAGAACCTTAAGCTTGTTGTTGTCTATGTTCAGGTACGATTCATTTTGCCCCCCAAAATAAGTCGATGCCCCCCTTAAACCCGTCTGGATCCGGGGCTGCCAACATGCGCTAATTTCGGATTTTTCATCAGTTGAATCTTCCTCGGTCAGGAGGAGAAGGTCAGGTCCTCGGTGCAGCTCTGGAGGTTTATTGAAGGAAGGTTTCTGTCTTTTAGGTTGAGGATGAACTAGAAGGTACGATGTGGCATCTTGCTTTTATCCTCTTAAGTCAGGACACCAGCAGGTAACACTCGGAGAGACACTGGCATACAGAAAACCCAGACGAGGACGCAACTCAAACTTAAATACTACGAGTCCAGGTGAGGGGAATAACTAATCAGCAGATACAGGTGAGAAGCAGGAGGTAAACTAACAGGGAGCACTGGGGCAAAATAAACTCTGACATCCGACAGGAAACAACACGGAACAAAAAACCCACAACACGCTGACATCATGACAACCCAGTTTTCAAGTGTGTGTGTGTGTGTGTGTGGTTATATAATAAAAACGCACACAGGTCTCAGACAAACGGGATTAACAAAGGACTGATAGCTGATGGTATTTTATGCCGCACAGAAATGAATTTAGCTACGTGACATTGAATCTACAAACAGATGCATCATGGGTAACGTAGTGTTAAACAGACAGACTTTTAACAAATTCAGTGAAAACTGATGTATTTTTAATGCTTCTGCTTTGCGCATCACTCTGAATATAAATATCAGGAACTATTGGCAAGTAAAGCATTAAATCGGGTTCAGCCTGGACAGTTTTCAGATTTCAAACCGGAAGTCCGGGAATCCGGGGAAAGCGGTCTGTGACGTCACTGCTGAGTTGAAAACCGAAAGGAAAAACTCAAAATCTCCCGAACTCCGATCTGGACCTGCAGGCCGGATTCTGGTTCTGAACGTTTAGAAGCTCTGAGATGTTCCTGCAGCAGCAGCTGGTGGTTCTGCTCCCGGTCCTGGTTCCGGTTCTGGTTCTGCTTGGTAAGTGACCTCCTGCTCGGTATGAATCCAACACACTCGGAACCAGGGGCGGACCGGTAATCAGTCCAGTACCGGGGAGCCCAGAAGCTGGAAGTTTAAAGCTTAACGAATCTCAGGTTCTGGAAAAGTTCGGGTCATATGTCAGAACTTTCAAAATAAAAGCTCCGATGGTTTCCTGCGTTTCTGAGTGAAATAAATCTGGAAATCTAAAATCAGCAGGTTGATCATATAAATATTTAGAAAGAATTGTTTCTGTACAGGGGCTGCACAGTGGCGCAGTTGGTAGAGCTGTTGCCTTGCAGCAAGAAGGTTCTGGGTTCGATTCCCGGCCCCGGTCTTTCTGCATGGAGTTTGCATGTTCTCCCTGTGCATGGTGGGTTTCCTCCGGGCTCTCCGGTTTCCTCCCACAGTCCAAAAACATGACTGTCAGGTTAATTGGCCTCTCCAAATTGTCCCTAGGTGTGAGTGTACTTGGTTGTGTGTCTCTGTGTTGCCCTGTGACAGACTGGCGACCTGTCCAGGGTGTACCCTGCCTCTCGCCCGGAACGTCAGCTGGAGAGGCACCAGCACCCCTCCCGACCCCACTGAGGGACAAGGGTGAAAGAAAATGGATGGATGGATGTTTCTGTACAAATGAATAAATCTGATCACCTGACTGTAAATATTAATGAGAGAGAATTCCAAAATAAAGCTCATGAAACTGGGATTAATTTCAGGATTAATCCGGTGCAGATGAAGAGAAATGTCTGCATGATATTGATGTTAATCAGGACAGATTAGAGCCTGGATTAACGATGAAAAATGATCAGATAAATTATTAAATATTCCAGCAGCAGCTAGTTCTACACCACCTAGTTCCCACCTAGTTTTACACCACCCGGTTCTACACCACCTGGTTTTACATCACCTGGTTCTACACCACCTGGTTCTACATCACCTGGTTTTACACCACCCGGTTCTACACCACCTAGTTCCCACCTAGTTTTACACCACCTAGTTCTACACCACCCGGTTCTACACCACCTGGTTCTACACCACCTGGTTCTACACCACCTAGTTCTACACCACCTAGTTCCCACCTAGTTTTACACCACCTAGTTCTACACCACCCGGTTCTACACCACCCAGTTCTACCCTTCTAGAAACCTGAATCTGAGTTCCAGACTAAATCCCAGCTGGTTGGAGCTGATTTTATGAATAATCAATGAAACATTGATCAGTATATTGGATGATGGCTCTTTAATGTAAAGTTTATTGCTTGTTTCATAATGCATTATATTTTTATGATGTAAAACATTTTGAACTGCCTTGTTGCTCAAATGTGCTAAACTATTAAACTGGACTTGATTAATCAAAGGACCGGTTCTCTGGTTCTGCTCTGTGGATCCATAATCCAGGTGTGGATCCTACCAACAACAGATCTGAGGGGGAAATGTAAACAGCTGCCAATGTAACTCTGGTGAACTCTTAGTAAATTACTGCCAACAGCTCATGTCTGCAGAGCCGAAGCTTCTCAATGTCCCGATGAACCGTCTGCTGTTCATAATCTCTGCTGATGAACCTCCTTCCTTTTCCTGCTGCTCTTTAAATCTCCGCCTGCTTGGGCAGTCAGGAATCCTGGCAGAGAGACGTTGGAGTCGGGGATAAATAATCCTGATGCTGCTTGTCCCCGTTTGGTTCTGCATCCCTCTGGCTGAGTCAGGAACCAGAACCAGGATGAGCAGATCCGTTCCTGGGATGGAGGAGTTCCTCCTGCTACGTGTCTTAGAACATCAGCTCCATCAGCTCTCCTCAGATAGTTTCTCGTCTCTGTCCTCAGTTTCCCAGCATGCCTCGGGGCTCCAGGTGGAGGTGTTTGAGGGGGCGGAGTCTGTCCAGCTGCCCTGTCGGGTAGAGCTTTCTGAGTCTGATGGTTCTACAGCCGTTTGGGACCAAGATGACTTGCGGATCCCTACGGTCCATGTTCGCCAGCCGGACGGCGATTACCTGAAGGACCAGAACCAGCGCTATAGAGGCCGGACGGCCATGATGGAGGACGCTCTGCAGACCGGAGACCTCAGTCTGACCCTGAGGAAACCCACCTTCACCGACAGCGGGACCTTCACCTGCACGGTCCGCAGGCTCGGAGAAGAGCTGCACCAGGAGGCCGTGGAGCTGCAGGTCAAAGGTCAGTGCTGCAGGTTCTCTGGATGCTCTGCACATGTTGGGAGGCGTTCAGAGCCGCTCTGTGTTCATGATGTCTGCAGAGGCTCCTGCTCCAGTCTGGCTCTGGGTTCTGGTGGTTCCGGTGGTTCTGGTGGTTCTCGTGATCGTTGCTGCTGTTTTGTACTACAGATTAAAGAAGAAGCTCACAGCAGGTATGTTGGTCACTAAACCAGCTGGTGTCTGAAAGCATAAAGGCTGCAGAACCTGCAGAAGTACCAGTCCAACCTGAGGTTCTCCACCGGTTCTGGATCTGCGGGTCTCTGCGCTTTACGCTCTCTGCCATGTTCTCGTTTCTTGTCAGTGCTTCCATCTGAGACGGTGGAGATCAGAGAGGGGGTGAAGTCTGTCCTGCTGCCGGTTAAAACTCAGAAACGTCTCCACAATGTCAGAGTGGAGTGGAGCCGTTCGGACCAGAGGAACATCATGATCCACGTGTTTGAGAACGGCCAGACTGAGCAACAGGAGGACGTCTACCACGGCCGGACCAAGATGAAAGCAGACCTGCAGCAGACCGGAGACCTCAGCCTGACCCTCAGGACGCCCCAGCTGACTGACTCTGGGGTCTACGACTGCGTGGTCTTCAGAGGAGGAGACAAGCTGCTGCAGAAGGCTGTGACTCTCAGGGTCAAAGGTCAGTCTGACATCACATTTCAGCATTAATATACATTTCCACCGTTTACCTGATACGTAGAATGTGTTTAATTCTTAAACTCCATAAAGATATATTCATATGTGGGACCTCAAACCCGTTTTCATCAAACATCCCCTTGGAGGGTCATTCATGGGAAACAGGTCCAAGGTGACGGGTCAGACAAAGAGCAGCCTAGAGACCTTTTGAGGAGTAACAGAAACTGCATCCCCTCAGTTGGACACCGATCACCGGGGGACCCCTTTGGAACTGCGCCTGTAGGTGGCGCACACAGGCGAGTGCCTTGTGGCTCAGGCGTCTTCAGCCTGAACAGGAAACATGGGTCACCCTTCACTTGGGCCGGGTGCAGTGAGGGATGGGCGGCGGCCGATGGAAGGGACCCTGGCAGTCTGATCCTCGGCTGCAGAAGCTCCCTCTCAGGAACGTCACCTCTCTGGTGGGGAAGGAACCGGAGCTAGTGTCTGAGGCTGAGAGGTTCCGACTAGAAATAGTCGGCCTCGCCTCGACGCATGGCTCTGGTTCTGGAACCAGTCTCCTTGAGAGGGGCTGGACGTACTTCCACTCTGGAGTTGCCCGTGGTGAGAGGCGCCGGGCAGGAGTGGGCATACTTGTTGCCCCCCATCTTGGCGCCTGTACGTTGGGGTTTACCCCGGTGAACGAGAGGGCTCCGCCTACGGGTGGGGGGACGGGTTCTGACTGTTGTTTGTGCTTACAGGCCAAACAGCAGTTCAGATTACCCACCCTTCTTGGAGTCCTTAGAGGAGGTACTGGGGGTCCCCTCCTGGGGACTCCCTTGTTCTACTGGGGGACTTCAACGCTCACGTGGGCAATGACAGTGAGACCTGGAGGGGCGTGGTCGGAAGGAATGGCCCCCCCGATTGGAACTCGAGTGGTGTTCTGTTGTTGGACTTCTGTGCTCATCATGGATTGTCCATCACGAACACCATGTTCAGGCATAAGGGTGTCCATATGTGCACTTGGCACCAGGACACCCTAGGCCGCAGTTCGATGATCGATTTTGTGATCGTTTCATCGGATCTGCGGCCGTATGTCTTGGACACTCGGGTGAAGAGAGGTGCGGAGCTGTCCACTGACCACTACCTGGTGGTGAGTTGGCTCCGGTGGTGGGGGAGGAAGCCGGTCAGACCTGGCAGGCCCAAACGGGTAGTGAGGTTCTGCTGACCCTCTGGCAGTTTCCCATCAGACGAAGCTTCAACTCCCACCTCCAGGAGAGTTTCGAACACGTTCTGGTGAAGCGAGTTACTGAGTCAGAGTCGGCCATGTTCCATTCCTCCATTGTTGAGGTTTACCGGAGCTGTGGCCGATCTGGGCCTGTTGTGGTGGCAACGCTTGAACCTGCTAGTGGACAGATGAGAAGAGATGCATGTGGGACCCCAGAAGCTGCCAGTCGGTGCAGCATTGGGTGGTTGCTGAGGTAAAAACTCAGATGTGTGACGAGTTTGGAGAGGCTGTGGAGAAAGATTTCTGTTCAGCTTTGAGGCGATTCTGATCCACCATCCAGCATCTCAGGGGAGGAACAGCACCGTGTGCAGTGGGGGCTGCCGATCTGGACTGAGGACGTTATCGGTTGGTGGGCGAAATACTTGCAGCTTCTGAACGGCTTCATGGAGCTCAGCTCCTCTTAACACAGAACGAACCGAAACTATCTGAAACACCAGCGTTCCCAAAAATACATAAAAAGCTGGAGGTGCAAAGATACAGTTAGTAATACAGAGAAATGGACTGAACTTATACAGTGCTTTTCCAGTCATTTTGACCACTCAGCGCTTTACACTAGAGTCACATTTATACACCGATATGCAGATCGGTGGGCAGTTTGGGGTTAAGTTCCCAGCGCTGCATCGCCATGAGGCTGGAGGAATCGAACCTACAACCTTCTGATTACAAGACGACTACTCTACCCACAGAGCCACAGTCGCCTACTAGCTACAGCGAGTCCCGACTGATTTAATCTAATCAGTGGAAGTCGGCTGAAGGTCCTGATTTACTGAGGAACAACATGAAACACAATTAGCTCATTTTGATAAACGGCTCTGCAGGGAGATGAAATCTAAAAATCATAACACCAACAGTCATTAGGTCACTGTAAATGTCCGAGGCAGATGGAAGAAATGAAGATGAATAAAGTTCCAGGTCATTAGTGCTGTGCTCTGCCTTCAAAATAAAAGCATGCAGGTGAAAGATTTCAAAATGTTTTGCAACTGCAGTGAAATTACTGGGTGGGAGGAATGGGCCTGTCTGCAGTATGGGGGCGGACAGGACACGTCCCCCCAGGGTCCACCCTCTCTACCCTCCCTCACCACACACTGTTTCCCTACTGGTTCAGACCACAGGCCTCCCTGGTCTGGTCTGAGGAAGAGGGTCGACCAGACAGCCGAGTCTAAGGTTCAGGCTGAGGGGATCCGTTTTGGTGGCCTTAGGATCCCGTCTCTGCTTTTTGTGGATGCTGTTATCCTGTTGGCTTCATCAGGTCGGGATCTGCAGCTTTACTGCAGCGGGTTGCAGCCGAGTGTGAAGCGATGAGGATCAGTGCCTTCAGATCCGAGGGTCTTGAGCCGGAAAAGGGTGGAGGGCCTTCCCCAGGTTGAGGGGGGGGAGGTTCCTGCCCCAGTGGAGGAGTTTAAAGATCTCTGGTTCATGAATGAAGGAGAAATGGAGCAGGAGATGGACAGGTGGACTGGTGCAGCATCTGCAGAGAAGCAGCCGCTGCACCAGTCTGTCCTGGTAAAGAGAGAGCTGAGCCAAAAGCTCTCAGTTTACCGGTTGACCTATGACCTATGACCTACCCTTACCTATGGTCACCAGCTTTGGGTCGTGACTGACAGAGGAAAATCGTGAATACCAGCAGCTGAACTGAGGTTCCTCGAAATGTTGTAGCACTTTAGCATTAGCAGTTTTTGATTAACGCTTTAGGTTAGCGCAGCTAGCTTTTTATTAGCAGTGGTGAGGGTTCAGAACCAGCAGGGCTCCTCTGGTTTTCGGTTTGAAATGGTTCTGTTCTGGTTCTGTTCTGGTTCTCCTCCTGACAGAGAGCCTGATGGAGGAGGTGGAGGTCGCAGACAGAGCAGCGTTTGTCCTTCTGCCTTTTAAAACCGCAGCTGACCTGCCTGCAGGCAGCACAGTGGTGTGGAGCCGCACTGACAAACAGGGCTCAGTCCACGAGTACCAGAGCGGTCAGAACCAGTCAGGCAGACAGAACCAGGAGTATCTGAACCGGACCGAGATGAATCCTGATGCTCTGAGGACCGGAGACCTCACCCTGACCCTGAATTGCCCCCGACTGGGAGACAGCGGCGTCTTCATCTGCACCGTCTACAGCGACGAAGACGAGAAGATTCAGAAACAGAAAGTCCTAATGCTCACCGTCAAAGGTGGGTTCTGTTTTTAATCACCGTCTTTTTATTGAGATCTTTCCTTTTATGCATACAGTTTTTAATACAGAGAGGTACTTATCCAACAGATATACAGAAAATTAATCCCTACAAATGAACCCCTTTAGCCCACCAGGCCACTACCCAGTAGATCCACCACTACATTCCTGTCCCTGACAGCAGTGGATCGTAATAAAGTGAATTAACTTCATTAATCTAGAGCCTTATTGTATGTTTTGAAATGAGTCAAGAAAGGCCCCATGTTTTTTCAAATTTACTGGTTGAGTGTTGAAGAGAGCATCTAATTATTTCAGTTTCAAACATGACATAAGGTCATGTAACCACTGCTTGTGTGTCGGAGGAGCAGCACCTTCACCTGGTCAGAGCTGTGCGCCTCGCTAACGGCGAACAAAATGCCAGTGCCTGAATTTAGAGGCTGGTAGAGGCAAACCCTCACCACTGAAGCCAAAAACAGCCAAGAGAGGCCCAGGTGTTACTCCGGCCAGCCTGGACATCGTACGGAAAACATCCGTCCAGAACCGACCAGAGTGGGGCAGGACCAGTAAGGGGTGATTTCTGGATAGAAACGACAGTTTGCTTTTGGAGAGATGGACCATTTTGAACTGAATGAGACGATGGCGTCACACAGACATGTTGTATTCACCAGGTTGAGTGTAGAGGCCCACGTCTCATCCAGTATAGCCATATTCAAGTCCTCTTCCCAGGAAGTTTTAAGTTTAGGTGAGGACGTCTCTTTCATAGTCAGCATTTTATCATAAAGCCACTAAACCAGCCCTTTATGAGTCGGGTCCAATAACAGGATGGTTTCTAACAGTGAATGCTCTGGCAGAGAAACTGAGCCTGAGAGGTGAGACTGAAGAAAGTTTCTGGCTTGCAAATATCCAAAAAATGAGCAAAATCTGACAAATTAGCTTTATTGCCTATGGGGAAAAGCTAACTTTTGGTAAGGTTCAACTTATACCCAGAAATCTGACCGAATTGGCTAAATATGTCGAGAGCAAAAGGCAGTGAGGCTGATGGTTTGGAAATAAAGAGTAAAAGGTCATCTGCATAAAGCAACACTTTATGTTCCATGTCATTCCTCCAAATGCCGGATATCTCTTTACTGGTCTTGGGTTTGATGGCTCTATGGCCAGATCCAACAGCAGGGGGCCAAGAGGACAGCCATGATGGATGCCTCTTTGTAGTTTAAATGGTTTTGAGGTCTGAAAATTGGTACGAACTGTGGCAGATGGTTGCTGGTATAATAATTTAATCCATGAAATGAAGTTTCCTCCAAAGCCAAATCTACTAAGGACTGCAAAAAGAAATCAAACTCAAACCGGTCAAAGGCTTTTTCAGCGTCCAAAGAGACGCACTCAGCTGAATCTGGGGCACTGGAGTGAACAATGTTAAGCAGCTTTCTAACATTAAAATATGAGTGGCGACCTTTAATGAAACCTGTTTGGGCTTTTGAAATAACCGATGGTAAAACAGTTTCAAGTCAAGAATTTTGGATAAAATGTTGACATCTGTATTTAGGAGAGAGAATGGTCTGTATGACCCCACTGGATCTTTGCTCTTCTTTGGAATAAGTGATACGAGCTTCGTAAAATGACTGAGGAAGGGATCCTTGTTTAAAACCATCAGAAGGTGGAGCAGGTCTGGGAATCGTTTGAAAAATTCTGAGGGGAACCATCCGGACCTGGGCATTTGGCAGATGGCATTGAGGGGAACCATCCGGACCTGGGCATTTGGCAGATGGCATTGAGGGGAACCATCCAGACCTGGGCATTTGGCAGATGGCATTGAGGCAATTGGTAGGAGACTTCTTTCTGCGAGATGGGTTCATCTAACTTGTTCTTAAATTCTGGTGAGATAGAAGGGATGTGAAGCTTAGCTAGAAAATCACCAATTATGTTAGAATTGGTTTGTGACTGTGAGCTGCAGAAAGTCCCTAAATGCATCATTAATGTGTCCATGACCTGTGACTGTCCTGCCGTCTTGTTTTCAAATTCTTGAAATAGTTTGCCTTGCCCTAGAGCCCCTGAGCATGGTTGCTAAAAGTTTGTCGCCATGCACGTAAAATTTGGATTTGTTAAGTAAAAGCAGGCGTTCAGCTGAGTGTGTTGTCAACAGGTCAAGTTTTAAGTTCAACACGCCTTTTGAACAGTTCGGGACACTGGTTCACAGCATATTCCACATCGACCTCTTTGATCCGTTTAGGTTGTTCTGTTCATAGGTGGATTATTTTTTCATTTTTGCTGAATAGGCAATAATCTGGCCTGATGTAGGCCTTAAAGGCATCCCATACTACAAGGCTGGAGATCTGGGAAGAGTTAGTAGCAAAAAAAACGTATCTCATCTTGAATAAACTTTACAAACTTGTCATCCGACAGCAGGGTTGAATTGAGACGCCAGGGTCCAGTTCTTAGAGGGAAGAACTGGACCCCCAGTTCTTAGGGGGTCCCCCAGAACTGGAGTGAGTGGGGCGTGGTCTGAAATAACTATGCTTTGATAGTTACAAGAGCAGATCCGCTGCAGCCATTTAGTATCTGAAATAAAATAATCGATTCTTGAATAAGTTTTGTGTACAGGTGAGAAGTATCCGTCTTGTTGGGGTTTAAAGTACGCCACACATCACGCAGCCCGTACTCAGATAGAAAGGATGACTGATGCAGATCTGCTTATGGCATTCCTTTTGAGGGATGGACGGTCTAAAGCTGGGTCCAGCCTACAGTTGAAGTCGCCCCCCAGGGCCAATGAGTATTTATTGAGGTCAGGCAGGGAGGAAAGTAGTTGTTTAAAAAAGTTCTCATCTGTATTGGGAGCGTAAACATTGACCAGGGTGACCAGAGTTCCCCACTTACTATAATAAACCTGCCATGTTTATCAGCCACCACATTCTCAGCCTTGAACCGAGTCCTCTGGCTGATCAGTATGGAGACCCCTCGTACCTTAACCTGAAAATGGGAGTGAAAACATTGTCCCTTCCACATGTCAGGAGACGACCCCTGTCTGAGCTCCTGATGAGAGTCTCCTGCAGAAACGCCGCATCTGTACTGAATCGTTTAATATGGGAGAAAACCTTCCTTCTCTTCACTGGGTGGTTTAAACCTTTGACGTCCCAAAAATTAAAATGCTGTCTCCTGGTTACAGAGCTTGTGCGTTAGCTTGTTTTGATAGGTATGATGTCAGCATGGCAGGCAGATTGAAACAAAAGAGGTGAAGAAAAATGACGGCACCCTGCGAGAACCACCAGCAGTGACCTTAGTCGCCCCCAAACATAAACAGCTGCCGAACAGAAAACAACAATGTGGCAGCAAGCTCTTCAAAAGTAACATTCCCAGAGATCCAGCCTTCCAGTAACTAACAACCTGGAAATCAGAGAAACGGAGCAAACTAACCACTGCTGGCCTGGAATAGGTACAAACCCCCCAGTGACACATTTTAAGACATTTTTTACTGGCCTCTGCAACACTCTAGAAAAATAGTAATGTAATAAAATTTAAAGCAACTGCAACAAAAAGCATGGAGAGGCTCCAGGTACTGTTGGGTCAAAGCAAACAGGTATTAAAGCAGCTGCCCTCCATTCATCAGGTCCAGTCCCAGCCAGACGAATGGCCAGAATAAGTCCATTGGAAATAATGACACCAGGCTGTATTTACAGCACCTGCAGCCTGTTTCTGGAGTGAGCCCTCGGTAAAACGTTGCTCCTTTATTGGTTTCTCTGTGGTTCTGGAAACCTCTTGAACTGTCGGGCCTCCTCCACCGAACCGCTGGATTGCGTTATGGGAAGACGGGCTGGGAAGAGAAGAGCTGGCTTCAAGCCCCGCTTGTAGAGCTCCGCCATGATGTCCTTGTACTCCGCCCGTTGGGGCAGGACGTCTGGACTGCAGTCCTCCACAATACGCAGAGACGCGCCTTTGTAGTGGAGCTTTCCTCTCCTCCCGAATGATGAGGTCTTTGGTCAGGTATCGATGCAGGAGGATCACCGGGCGGGGAGGGCGTCCTGCGGCCCGTGTAGCTGCCAGGGAGCGGTGGGGGCGGCAGCACCTCTTTCCCAAATAGCTCACAGAAGGTTGGAGGAAAAATGAGTGGGGCGCCCAGTTTCAGTGTCTTCTGGCAGACCGAGGCTGCGGACGGTCTGCGTCTACTGGGCTCTCCAGTCAGTCACTTTGTCTTTTAGCTTAGCATTTTCTTCACGGAGAGCTGCACATGAGTCTTTGAGGCCCGCCACTCGCTGGCCCAGATCCTCTGTTGCTGGCTCCAGAGAGGAGACCCGCTCTGTTCCTCCAGGTCTGCCGGACCTGGTCCAGCCTGGAGCTCAGCATGTTGGCAGAAGACTTCAGGTCCTCACCACGCTGCTGACCCAATGCGCTGAAAGCCTCCAGCGTCAGGCTAGCG
>NW_015116857.1:6680-10429 GCF_001443285.1 Poecilia latipinna | reverse complement strand
GGGTCAGTAAACGCATCATTAGGGTCAGTAAACGCATCACCAGGGTCAGTGAATGCATCACCAGGGTAAGTTAACACATTACCAGGGTTACTCTGTCAGACATAAAGGCTTTATGTTTATGTCTAACCCATGTTCTGCTCTCAGTCCACCAGGTGGAGAAGGTTTCTTTGGTGGAGGGCAGCAGGTCGGCTGTCCTTCCCTTTAAGTTCCCGCCTCCCCTGCTGGCTGAAGCCTCTGCTGTGGACTGGAGGCTGTCGGACCGAGGGAACAGGCTGCTCTGCAGATACTGCAGAGACCAGGACTCACCAGCACAGGGTCAGGCCCATGAAGGCCACATGATGAATGAAGACCTGATGACGACTGGAAACTGCAGCCTGACCATCAGGAACGTCTGTCTAACTAATGGTGTGTATATCGGCTCCGTCTGGGATCAGCATGGGAGGATCCTCCGGCAGAAAGTGGTGGTCCTCATACTCAGAGGTCAGTGAAGGCAGCTCCTCTTCCTCACCAGACACCATCTGGTTTCTCTGCTCACCTTCTGCTCTGACCTTCAGGTCTCCAGTTGGAGATCGTGAAGGTCACAGATGGGGACCCATCGGTGTCCCTTCCTTTTAAAATCCCTGCTCCTCTGGACGAGGACGTCAGGGTGGAGTGGACCCGGCCGGACTCCAGACAGACCGAGATCATCACCTTTAGGAACGGAGAGCTTCATTCACCCAAGCAGATCCTGGGTTACCATGGCCGCACAGAGATGGACAAGGACCTGCTGGCGTCTGGAGACCTCAGCCTGGTCCTGAGGCGTCCCCGTCCTAAAGACAACGGCCTCTATAAATGCTGCGTCTACAGCAGAGAGCAGATCCAACAGACGAAAATGGTGACGCTCAGCGTTGGAGGTCAGTAGATACCAGCCAGATCGGACCCACCACAAGCTGCCAACAGGGCAAAACCCACCGGTCTGATGGTTCATGTTCTGAAGAGAAGGACCCATCGACCAGGATGCTGGGAGCAGAACCAGTACCCTGAGCAGTAGACTTCCTGTAAACCAGGGTCAACACAGGTCACAGGTAGCTTCAGGTGCTTCTTCAGTCTCTGAATGATGAGCTGATGGTCCTTCTGTCTGCAGAACCGCTGGAGGCCAGCTTCACAGACCGACTGCTGGGGAAAACATCCAGAGATCCTCCTGCAGAGTAGGTGTCCTCCTGTTCTACCATCTGATTGGTTATCATCAGAGATGTTCTACCATCTGATTGGTTATCATCAGAGATGTTCTGCTATGATTGGTTATCATCAGAGATGTTCTGCTATGATTGGTTATCATCAGAGATGTTCTGACATCTGATTGGTTATCATCAGAGATGTTCTGATTGGTTATCATCAGAGATGTTCTGATTGGTTATCATCAGAGATGTTCTGATTGGTTATCATCAGAAATGTTCTACCATCTGATTGGTTATCATCAGAGATGTTCTGATTGGTTATCATCAGAAATGTTCTACCATCTGATTGGTTATCATCAGAGATGTTCTGCTCTGACTTTGCTGACATGTTTGTTCCCCACTGGGCAGTGGGTCCATGTTCCCTCATGGCCTGACTGATTCCCCACACCCTCCATCTCTGTCGTTGTGTCTTTGGGTCAGGCACTTCGCCTGGCCTGCTGCTGGTGGTGCTCAGCAGGGGGCGCCAGTGCCTGGCAGCCTGGCCTCTGTCAGACTGCCCCAGGGCAGCTCTGGCTACTATCCAGTAGCTCTCCATGGTCAGAGGGTGAATGCAGACTGTGATAGATGAAATGTTGGGAGCCGGTTTCTCAAACGAACTGATTGGACTCCCAGCATTCAGCAGCAAGGCACTTTGAACTGCCTGCTGCTGAAAATAAATAAAATAACTTACCTTCATGGTGCTGCAGAACATCATTGCTGATGTTACAAAAGCTACATAAAATCAAACTCTGCTGGTTCTCCTCCATTGGGACCCAAACAAGAATCCATGTCATGATCTGGGGTGTGTGATGGTGAGGCAGAACGCAGACGGACCCAGGTTGAAAGATGGTGATTTAATGAAGATTGGCTCAAACACAGTCCAGCTCAGGCAGAACACTAGCAACAGCTAATTACTGGTAGCAACTGAAAGGCTAAGACTGAAGACGAGAGCAGAGTAGACACAGGACTTCACCGTACGACTGTGTGCAACTACAGACAAACGACGAGGATCCAACTAGAGACAACAGGTGGGACTAAACACACTGGGAGGGAACTCGGGGAACGAGACACAGCTGGGAACAAATGGAGGAGACAGGACAACACAGAAAAACAGAAACTAAACTCTGAAAGAGTTCCTGCAATAAGGGAGGAATCTGTCGTCTTATCAGTAGCCAAGGTTAAATTTAAACAAGTTCTGGATGATAACTGACCAATCAGATAGTGGAGAGGGAACAACTGCAGGTGGTTCAGAGCATCACTGAGCCCTGCAGGTCAGTGATTCATGTCAGTGATTCAGGTCAGTGTTTCAGGTTGAGGCTGCTCCTGCGTTGCTCGGTCTCTTTGGGCCTCCAGAGGTCTCATCTCTCTCGTCTCTCATGTCTCTCATGTCTCTCCTGTTTTTCTGCCTCCAGCTGCCACATCCTGGCTCTCAGCCTGGCAGATGATTTGACTTTGGCACCATTTGTTGGCAGGTGGATGTTTTTAACAAGGTCAGAGAAAATGTGGCGGTGGTGGGTAAACATGACCCTCGTCTGGAGGCCGTCGTCCTCCATGTCACAGGTTTGAGTCCCAGCCTGGTGACCTTTGCCACGTCTTCTGTTCTGGCTGCAGTTACATCCACACTAATGTGCCAACATCACACCACACACAGTAGTTCAGTCACAACACATTTATATTTGGGTTTTTAGTCTAGGATTTAATTCATAGAATATCTGGGTTTTGTTTAGAAGCCAACACATCGTAACACTGTATTCTGGAACAACTCCGCACATTTTAGTTTACACTGTCATGTTTAGCTTGATTTAACGTTTGTTTGTTCTCTGAGTTTCCTGAGTGATGCTCCAGCCCTTCAGCAGAACGAGGAGGTGGAGCAAACCTGAGACTGCAGATTGGTTCATCCTCATCATGGGGTTCCTATGGTAGCTTCAGTCAGGGTTTTGGGTGTTTTCCTCTTTGTGTGGCCTGATCAGCCAGTATTTAAGTTTCCCCTTTGTCTCATTTAGAGACGTCTGTTTGTTTGAGTCAGTCTGAGATGAAATCTGTTACTTTATGGGCCCAATTTTGTCATTTTTCATTATTTACCCAAGTTTCTGTTTTGGGTTGAATAAAAACTATTCTTTTTGAATCTAACCCTGTGCCTGGTTCTCTGACTGCTCGGTTCTTCACATCCTCCCTCTTTCTTGTTAGCCTCTTTCCTGCCTCTCAATAAAGGCCTGCAGAGCCAATGAAACCTGAGAAGGAAGAAGGAATGTTTTGTTTTTCTTTTATTGAACCTGATTTAACTTCTGGAAAGCTGAGCTGGTTTGGTGACCTCAGCATGGTGAAGTAAAGAGGATCATGGTTAAAGTCTGAATAGATCTGTAGCTGTGCTTCAGGAGAACAAGAGATCCTCAGAGATCCTCAGAGATCAGATTTGTGTCATGAAGGTTTATTGAAGTCCAGAACCAACCGATGCTGTAAACCAGGGGTCCCGAAGCTGAATGCCGGACCTCATTTGGTCCGGCCCCCTGAACAATACCAGAGAGAATTCAGTGTTTTTTTTTATATATGTGG
>NW_015116857.1:0-814 GCF_001443285.1 Poecilia latipinna | reverse complement strand
GTACCAGTCACCGTTTCGATCACGGTTTTTTTCCATTTGCATTCTGGGTAAAATTCTATCTACAAACGCGAATATGACGTTGGCAGTAATCCAATTCCCCCCCGCCCGTCAACAAAAGTTTTCTAAGGTTTCTTTCTCGAAAAACTAAGACCGGCCCCCGACCAGAAAAGGGAACAGCTATGTGGCCCTCGCAGGAAAAGGTTTGGGGACCCCTGCTGTAAACCTTTTGCTCCTTTATCTGCCGGTTCTAAATGATTCCAGATGAGCTGAACTGTTTGAGTCCAGGTATCAGGATGTAAATACCAGTTTCTCTCCTCTGCAGACTGATGATGATCTGGGTTCTGTGGACAGTAACGTTTCAGTCCAGACTCTCCTGACTGAACGTCTCGTTTCAGGAACGTCCAGCTGCTCGAGGTCCTGAACTCATCGATGAATCAGGACTGACTTCTGGATCTGGTTCTTCTTCTGGACTCTGGGTCAGCTCTGGATGTCTTCAGAACATGTTTGGTACCAGGAGCCTGAAGCCTGGTACCAAACAGTACCAGCTCCAGTTAATCCAGAACCTTCAGGATTATCGTCGCGTTCAGAGACGTTTCAGTCTCAGGCGTCCTGATGTCTCTGAGGAAACCACAGCTTTCACTCTGGAAGGAAAACCTTCGGTCTAACCCCCTCAGAGGTTTTCCTTCCTCTGGACCAAACGGTTGTTTTCTCTCCTGGGACAGACACTCTACATTAGCGGTTCTCAACGTGGGCGGTACCGCCCCCCAGGGGGCGTTCAGAGTACGGCAGGGGGCGCTGGCGGACATTTTTACGC
>NW_015116856.1:26820-27636 GCF_001443285.1 Poecilia latipinna | reverse complement strand
TCCCTCCTTCCTTCTCCCCCTTCCCTCTCCGGAGGGGAGGGGGGCACCGCCTCCGTGGAGGCCCCCGCGAAGTGCGGGCGCGGCTGCCGGTGGACCCCGAGTCTCCGCGCTGCCCGCGTTTACGCGCGTCGGGGACCTCGCTCGTCGCGGAGACGGCCGCCCCTATCGGGGGGGAAGGTCGCCGGGGGCCCGAGGAGGACGGACCGGGCGCGCGGAGGCGGTTTCGGTTACCCGGCGCGGCGCCGGCCCGCGGCGCGTCCGGGTCCCCGGCCCTCCCTCCGAGCCCGTCGTGAGCCTCCCTCCGGGGGAGCCACGCTTCGTGGGGGCTGGGGGGGTGTGGGAGACGCGGGGAGTGCGGCGGCGTCCGAGGCGGCGGCGGGGGACCGGGACTCGGCCCGGACCCCCGCTCCGCTCGGCCCGCCGCCCCCTCTCTTCTTCCCTCCCTCCCTCCCCCACCGCCTCTCTCGACTACGACCTCAGATCAGACGAGACGACCCGCTGAATTTAAGCATATTACTAAGCGGAGGAAAAGAAACTAACAAGGATTCCCTCAGTAGCGGCGAGCGAAGAGGGAAGAGCCCAGCGCCGAATCCCCGTCCGACCGGCGGACGCGGGAAATGTGGCGTACGGAAGACCGCTTGCCCGGCGCGGCTCGGGGGCCTGAGTCCTCCTGATCGAGGCTCATCCCGTGGACGGTGTGAGGCCGGTAACGGCCCCCGTCGCGCCGGGGTCCGGTCTTCTCGGAGTCGGGTTGCTTGGGAATGCAGCCCAAAGCGGGTGGTAAACTCCATCTAAGGCTAAATACCGGCACGAGAC
>NW_015116856.1:20421-20672 GCF_001443285.1 Poecilia latipinna | reverse complement strand
GGGGCGTGGAACTCTGTGCTCACTGCGCCCTCTCTCCCGTCTCCTCGGAGGGGGGAGGGACGGGGCCCCCTCGCCCCCGGCGCGGCTGTCGACCGGGGCGGACTGTCCTCAGTGCGCCCCAACCGCGCCGCGCCGCCAGGGCGGGGACCGGCCCACGTCAAAGGCGCAAGGGGTCTGCGGCGATGTCGGCTACCCACCCGACCCGTCTTGAAACACGGACCAAGGAGTCTAACACGCACGCGAGTCAGAGT
>NW_015116856.1:11388-15686 GCF_001443285.1 Poecilia latipinna | reverse complement strand
CAAAGCATCGCGACGGCCCGCGCTGGGTGTTGACGCGATGTGATTTCTGCCCAGTGCTCTGAATGTCAAAGTAATGTTAAGTACCGCTCCCGAGGGAGCGCGGAAAAGCACGGATACTGTAGCTCCAGGTCTTACCTTGAGGGGGTCCTTGGCCAAGTAAAGGTGGGTAGTAGTTGGGCCTGCTGCCCCCCGAGGTCAAGGAGAAGTAGTTACATGGTTGTACCTCCTCGTGGTCCCGCTGGTAACGGTTCGCCGGCAAAATCAACCTGCCCAAGGAAGAGTTGGGCCTTACCAGCCAACTCTGGTAGTCTCTTGGTACAAAACAAAATGATAGTTCCGCTATGTAATTCCGGCCAGGATCACTCTTCTGGCGTATCAAAACGAGTGCCAGTGCGGCTAGAGACGGGGTCGCCACTGCGTCAGCGAAGCTGTCTCACCCACGTATTTGAGGTTGGATGCGTGTGGTACCGGCGAATCAACCTCCCTAGTGGGCGCTGGGACCAGCCGCTAGGGGGATTGTCTAGGGTCCCCAACGGGATTGGGGCTACGGCTTCCAGTCCAACTTTGTCCGTGAGAAAGACCATATCGGTTGCTACTCAGGTTCAGGAGAGCGACTGGGTAATGCTTCCTGAGATACCCTTGGTGGAGACCGAATTAATGATGGAAGCTGCCTCGGCAATAAGGGTAGAGGCAGCGGAAGTTGTGCTGGCTCCACAGCCTGAACAGGTCGTCGGAGCACCGCATACACTGCTAGAGGTCGGGCGCGCTGAGTCTCCGGGAGCGAGAGCTGAAGCTCCCACAGAAGTCAGGGTCCCCTTACCGTGGCTCGGTTCGGACTGCCCGTTGTGTGGTGTGCAGGTGAAGGGCATCGTCGCGCTGGGTAAGCATTTTGCTATTCGGCACGGCGGGGTTACTGCCATGTACGTGTGCAGCAAGTGCGGGAGGTCCAGCACCAATCGGCACTCCATCTCGTGTCATGTGCCCAAGTGCGGGGGGGGCATGGCAGAGGAACCGGCTAGCGGGTTCGCTTGCGAACTCTGCGACGCGAGGTTCCCCACGATGGTTGGTGTCTCTCAGCACAAGCGGCACGCCCACGCAGCGGCGTGGAATGAGGTGAGACTGGCAAGGAGGAAGGTGCCAGCGGGGGACATCAGGGCGACGAAGCTTTGGAGTGTTGGAGAGGTGCGGCTGCTCATCCAGCTCATCCGCGAGCATGGAGATTCGGTTGCCACGTACCAACTCATCGCTGATGAGTTGGGAAATGGCAAGACGGCCGAACAGGTGAGGAGTAAGAGGAGAAACCTGAAAATTGATATGGCAGGCGATTGCTCACACATAGATGAGGTGGAGGGCGGTGTGATGGTGACCGATCCCGAACCCCAGGCTGAGCAGTCTTCGCCACCGTCACCTCAGATCCTGTCATCGGACAGGATCAGGGAAGCGTTGGAGGGTTGGGGTGACAGGGAGGGTGGCGAAGAGGTGAGGGCAATCGCTGGTTTGGTCAGGGATGTCGATCAGGACCCTCTACTGATCGACTCCTCAGCATCAGAAATCATCTCGAGGCTGGGTAGGGGTGTGGAGCGGACCGGTAGGGCCCGTCCTCCTGCTCGTGAACAGAACCAAGTGAGGGGTTGGGAAAGGCGTCTTTCCCAACGTAGGCGTGCGTACCGGGAGTGCCAGTTTTGGTACTATCGGAACCAGGCCAGGCTCGCGGCACGCATCCTCGATGGTGCCGAGGGCCAGGAATGCGCCTTGCCGGCCGACCAGATCTACGAAGCGTTTCGTGAGAGATGGGAAGTCGGAAGGCAGTTCCACGGACTTGGGGAGTTCCGAACAGACTTAGTCTCCGATAACTGGGAGTTCTATACCCCGATCCTGGCTGCAGAGGTGATGGAAAACCTGACCAAAATGTCTAATGGCACGGCCCCGGGCCCAGACGGGATCAGCAAGAAGGGTTTGCTGGGATGGGACCCTCGGGGTGAGCAACTGGCACGGCTATTCACGACGTGGTTGGTCCGTGGAGTCATACCCCGGGCCTTCAAGGAATGCAGAACGACATTGCTACCGAAGTCCACCGATCCTGTTGAGTTGCAGGACGTCAGCGGTTGGCGCCCGGTGACCATCGGGTCGGTGGTTCTAAGGCTGTTTTCTAGGATTCTTACCATGAGGATGGCGCGGGCGTGTCCTCTGAATCCTAGGCAGAGGGGCTTCTTGGTCTCCTCGAGTGGATGCGCGGAGAACCTGTTGATTCTGGGAGAGATCATCAGGCGCTCGAAGGTAGAGGGAAGCCCTCTAGCCGTCGTTTTTGTTGACTTTGCTAAGGCTTTTGACTCCATAGCCCATGAGCATATCCTGTGTGCTCTGGGTGAGCGCCGGGTCGACAAGCACGTTATTGAGTTGATCAAGAACTCATATGTGGATTGCGTGACCAGGGTGAACTGTGTGGCCGGCCCCACACAGCCCATTCACATCAAGGTAGGTGTCAAGCAGGGAGACCCCATGTCGCCTCTGCTTTTCAACCTCGCTATGGATCCCCTTATCCATAGACTCGAAAAGGCCAGGTTCGGACTACGATGGGGAGATCAGTCGATCTCCACGTTGGCATTCGCTGATGATTTGGTTCTGGTGGCAGGGTCGGTGGAGGCAATGAATGGGAGCCTCGGGATCTTGGAGGAATTCTGCCAACTGACGGGGCTGAGCGTTCAGCCCAAGAAGTGTCACGGGTTTTACCTGGACAAGGGCACGGTTAACGGATGTGAACCCTGGAGGATCTGTGGAGTCCCCATCCACATGATTCCCCCAGGGGAATCAGTTCGTTATTTAGGTGTTCAGGTGGGCCCGGGGCAGGGCATAATGACTCCAGATCTTATCCGAACGGTGCGCACTTGGGTAACTCGGATCTCGGAGGCGCCACTGAAGCCCTCACAGCGTCTGAGGTTACTGAACACATTTGCTCTCCCTCGGCTTATGTATCAGGCCGATCTTGGTGGGATGTCGACAACCAAACTAGCCGAACTCGATGGGTTAGTCAGGAAGGCCGTGAAGCAGTGGTTGCATTTGCCCCCGTCGGCGGGTAACGGGCTACTGTATTCAAGGGTTCGTGATGGAGGATTGGGCATCCTCAGGCTGGAAAGACTAATACCATCGATACAGGTGCGGCGCCTGTATCGGATGTCCAGATCCACGGACGTCTGGACGCGTAACCTAACGACGCATGCTGTGTCGCAATCTGACTGGGTGAAATTGTGGCTTAAGGCCGGTGGAGATGCGGGGAGTGTGCCTGTGATGGGCACTGGGGAAGCTACCCCGGCCGATGCAGGAAGTCCGCCAGTTTACCCCGACTGGCGGCGTGGCGAGAGTCTCGCTTGGGCGGCCCTGGAGGTCCAGGGTGTGGGTGTAGAACAGTTCAGAGGGGACAGAATCAGCAACTCGTGGATTGCGGACCCAACTGCTGTGGGATTCCGGCAACGCCATTGGATTGCGGGTCTGGCTTTGAGAACCGGGGTATATCCCACCAGGGAGTTCCTGGCGCGGGGAAGGGACAAGTCAGGGGCAGCCTGCAGGCGATGCTCAGCGAGGCTTGAGTCATGTTCGCATATCTTGGGGCAATGTGCATGGGTTAAAGGAAGCAGGATTCGGAGGCACAATAAGGTATGCGAGCTTCTGGCGACTGAGGCGGAGAGGTACGGCTGGACGGTAACCAGGGAGTTCCGAGTGGATGGGCCTGAGGGCGGCCTCAGGATCCCCGACCTGGTTTGCAAGAAGGCCGATACGATATTCGTCATCGATGTCACCATTCGATATGAGCTGGATGGCGACACTCTGGCTCGAGCTGCATCGGAGAAAGTCGCAAAATATCAACCAGTGGCAGCAGAGATTGCAAGAAGTCTCGGAGGGCGTTGCGTGGAGGTTCGGGGGTTCCCCGTGGGGGCACGGGGAAAGTGGCCTTCAAGCAACAACACAGTACTGTCGGAGTTAGGAATCCCGGAAGGTAGGCGGAGGGCGTTCGCTGGACTGGTGGGGCGGAGGGTCTTGCTTTACTCTCTCAATGTATTGCGGGACTTTCTGTATGAACCGGACAAGGCGAGGGTTGTGCGCATCCCCCATGGCTGCGGTGCCATGGAATTGCGTGGGGCAGTGGGGCTCTTGTAATGATTACATTAGTCTTGTGCAGCACCAGGGATGACACGTGACGGCCACGATTCAAGCCGGAAAGCGGGTTGTTGCGGACAAGCCTGCCACAGTAGCCAAATGCCTCGTCATCTAATTAGTGACGCGCATGAATGGATGAACGAGAT
>NW_015116856.1:7126-7375 GCF_001443285.1 Poecilia latipinna | reverse complement strand
CTTCCGTGACTGGGCTGGGGCGTGGCCGGACGATGGTCACCCCTCTCCTATCGCGCACAGCATGTTCGTGGAGAACGTGGTGCTAAATGACCTGCAGACGACCTGATTCTGGGTCAGGGTTTCGTACGTGGCAGAGCAGCTCCCTCGCTGCGATCCATTGAGAGTCAGCCCTCGATCCAACCTTTTGTCGGCCGACCTCCGGGGCCTCCCTCCCTCCACGCTGGTGGAGCTGCGCCTTACAAGGGTCAC
>NW_015116856.1:0-719 GCF_001443285.1 Poecilia latipinna | reverse complement strand
TCTCTCTCTGTCTCTCTCGGCTCCAAGTCCCTCCGGAGCTGAGAGGGGGCAGGTCGGCCTTCCGAGGCCGGCCGCGGCCTGCCCCGCCGCGGTGTGGGGCAGACCGCAGCCCCCCCCTCTGCCTTCCGGGGCTGGGTGGCCGTGCCTTACCAGGGGCACGACCTTCCTGGCCCCGCGTACCGGGGGGTCGGGTCCGAGGAGGGGCGCTTAAGTATGGGTGCGCAGGTTCGGCCGGTGCCCTGCTGGTTACGGTTCTCCGACCCTCCAGGGTCGAGAGGGGGCCGACCGGTCCTCCGGGGCCGGCCGGGGCCCTGTCCCGCTCGGGTGCGGGGCAGACCTCACCCCCCCTCTCTTCCCAGTGGCTGGGTCCCTACCTTACCAGGGGCACGAACTTCCAGGGCCTGCGTGCTGGAGGGTTTAGTCCGAGGAGGGGGTGCTTAAGTGTGGGTACGCATGTTCGGCCGGAGGGCCTGGTCGGCCTGGTTCTCAGTGTATGTCTGAAAAAGTTCTAAGTCCCAACCAGGGAAAGAGAGGGGGCTGCCTGGGGGAAGTGGCCGGGGACGAGAGCCCTTCCCCGGTCAGCCCGAGGCCGCGTGGCCCCCCCCCTTGCCTTACCAGAGGCACGAACCTCCAGGGGCCGCGTGCTGATGGGTGTAGTCCGAGGAGGGGTGCTTAAGTGTGGGTGCACAGGTGAGTGTGGAGAGCCTGGTTCTCTGGAG